>NC_142797.1:68607869-68732122 GCF_049724085.1 Artemia sp. Qi Xiang Cuo | reverse complement strand
TTTTATCTTATATTTATCTAATTTTACACCACGTTACATTTTTTTTTGTTTAGTGCCATATGTTTTTATCTTATACTCACTGATTTTACACCACGTTAAATGTTTTTGTTTAGTTCCATATGTTTTTATCTTATATTTATCTAATTTTACACCACGTTACATTTTTTTTGTTTAGTGCCATATGTTCTTATCTTATACTCACTGATTTTACACCACGTTAAATGTTTTTGTTTAGTTCTATATGTTTTTATCTTATATTTATCTAATTTTACACCACGTTTCATTTTTTTTTGTTCAGTGCCAAATGTTTTTATCTTATATTTATCTGATTTTACACCACGTTAATTTCTTTTGTTTTCATTTAGTGCCAGTAACATAAAAACTGCATTATTGAATGCGGAGATATTTTCCAATAAAAACTCAACGTCCAGTCTTTCATAATATAACAGATCCTGGTAACGAAGAGTAAGATGCAAATCGTTACAATGGTAACTGAAATCATAAAAAGGCATTTTATACTGATTCCATATGTATAAAATTCATTAAGTTTAATGTTACCCATCAAAAGATACAAGCCTGAGAAAATTTGCCCAATTTTCGAGAAGAGAGGGAAAACCAAAAAGTCAAGCATTATCAGTTAAAATCAAACCCTCAGATTCAGCAAAACAGAGAGCCCAGCCGTTGAGGTTTCCAGCTCCTGTCTACAAATATGTAGAATTTTGTAATTTTTGCGAGAAGAAAAATCACGGAGCTTATTTTTATTTGTGATCGCTTCGAAGCAGTAGAAATCAGAAGTTGTAGTACCCTTTTTCAGTGAGCAAAAAGACTGTTGGGCAACCATCCCCCCTCCCACGCCCCTTTTCCCCCAAAGACATCAGATTCAAATTTTGAGATAGCCATTTGATAAACATAGTTGAAAGGTCCAGCAACTATGCTTTTTGGGATCACATGACCCACCATAGTTCTCGGGGAAAGGGCTGTAACTTACAAAATTTGTCAATTGCTCCCAAACAGTATTTGATACTGAGAATATACAGATTCTGCTTTTATTTGTTTTTAGTTTTATTTTATTTTTATTTTTTTTTTGGGGGGGGGGGGGGCGTGCGGGGTCTTCTTGGAGAATTTCAGTTCGGGAGAAATGTTTTATAGGGTAATTTTCAGAGCAAATTTTACACGGGAAAGGAGGGGGAAGAATAGTTTTTGGCATGATTTCAAAAAGGCCCAAAAGTAAATAAAAGTATATATTTTTTTTTTAACTGAAAGTAAGGACCAACACTAAAAATTAAAACGAACAGAAATTATTGTGACTATGAGTGAAACTACCTCTTCTTTAACACTGGCCTTTTACGCTAAAGTTTGACTTTTTCTCACAATTCCTTAAGAAAGACTGCACAAACACGACGGCCGTTGAATTTGAGTGAGAAGTACTAAAAAATAAATAAATAAAGAAGGCTTTAGCGTAAAGAGCGAATATTGAGGAAGGCTCCTCTTATAAAATAAGTAATATCTGTTTGTTTTAAGTTTTAATGTTACGCCTGAATTTTTTAAAGGCACTTGCACTGAATCTGGTACATATGAGACACTCCAAAAGCTGAGAAAAAAAAATATAATAACTTCAGCTAAAACATAACCGGATTCTTGCCTTTACACGATATCCAGGAACCAAAGTCTCCAAAATTCAAAACTAGGGCTTGGAACAGGAGAAGTCAAACCATTTTCACTCGTTCTAAGTTTTAATGTTACGCCTGAATTTCAGTAAATTTTGTTTTGTTTTATTTTACCTATTGAGATATATTTTTGGTTTTACTTAACCCGTCCAGACAATCAAGTTTTTCTTTCGCTATCATTATTAAAAATCATAATAAAATATACCCGACAAAACCCTGCATAAACCGACGGAACATCCATTGTATTCGATGCTACACATTTCAATGCAACATTTATCCAAATAGCCAATCTTTAAAGGCAGACGTATGAGGGAAGCTTTTCCACTCGAAAACAAAATGGAATTAAAATCACTGGTCTCAGAATTTAGTTGCAAGATAAACACTGAAAATAAGGGATTCTTAACCAAACACTAAAATAAATAACTCTTTCAATTAAGCCTTCAAGATTTATAATAAAATTTATCAATAAACAGACCAAATTAAATTTCTTAACTCTATCACAATACGATCGAATGATCTCACTCTAGAGGAATTGGTTTAGCGGCCTCTGAAAAAAAGGAATATAATTAATGTATTTTTCGATTTTGATAAGGCCAAATATACAACCAGTCAGGAATTGTTTTTGCATCCAAAAATATTTTCAGTTGCTTTAAAGCTGTTTTGAGTGATAAGACTGATAAAGCTAACAAGACTGCTATAACTGCACTAGAGCAAGCTGGTCCACATCAAGCATAAGCCCGGGGACATAATCAAGGCCCCACCAGAGGTGAAAAAATAGCATAAATTATTAACAAATTCACATCCAATAAAAAATTATATACTTAGCCTTGGCAAAAAAAGTATTTTTCTGGAGCTACCCTCATCTTTTTTTATATGCTTAATTTATGTCTTATCTTCCCATTTGAACCTCATAATTGTGATGAAAGAAAAGGAAATATCGAAAGAATAATAGACACTTGCCTTTCAAATAATCTTCTCTTGACGTGCTGGGGAATTACCTAGATTTTCTTAGGGAATATTCTTGATTGCAAGTGGGAGATGAAAAAATATTTATATAATAGGTTTTAGCTTGTAAGAAAAAATGGATCAATGACGCGAAATTGCCCTATGAGAGTTTTTTTTCTAAAGCCTTGTCCAGATAATATTGCTCTTATTTAGTTTTCCCCTTCTTTTATGGAATATAAATTATTTAGATACCATAAAATAAGATAAGTTTTTATTTATATAAAAAGTAAATCACAAACCCAAGTAGGCGGAATTTGCACTTTAGTGTAAAAAACAACAATAACATAAACAAGTCAGGCCTTCTCCCTAAAGGTGGTGAAGGGACTGGTGGGAGGCTTTTGGTTGTTGGTATTTTTACTACCTGTTTTAAATTAAGGGAATTCTCTCCTTATCATTGATGGAGGGCTATCAAGAAGGTAAAAACAGGAAAATAAAAATTATGCATTCCTGTGTTTAATAAATCTTGTGAACTGCTTTGTTTAAGGTTTCCAATTCGAAACACTGTATTCAGTAATAAAAAAAGATATTCCTTTAAAAACCAGTTTAAAGGAATATCAAAATCTAAGAAAAACTTGAATATTATTAGATATCGAGAAAAAAAATCTTTTCTACTCGTATTTTCCTGGAAAGATAAAATAAACCCGTCGAAATCAGTGCCCATTTGGTCTTTCCTGTCCATAATTCACCCTTGGCAATAAAAATTTTGACAGCAATGACAGGCCGAGGCTTTTGGTTAATGTTATTGTCAGTAGAACCCTGATTGATCGAAATTGATCGATCTTCAGTAGTGTTAAGAATTGATCAAGGTCCCTTTGGATTCTGCTTAGCACAACTTTTATTATATAATAATTGGTATCAAAATTCGATACGGAAGTATTGAATTTACAATCGAAATAAAACTATAATACCCAAAACAACAAAAAAAACAAAACAAAAAATCTAGTATAATGCTCATATATTCAAGTGTAATCACGGCCCCACCACCATGATCGTATCCAGGATTCCTTTTAGGGTGGTGGAAGGGGTTTCAAAAGAAATTTTTGGGGGGAACACAACAATTTTTAGTAAACTCATCAAAGATTTGCTTATATTCATTTTCGTTCCATTTTTACAGGTAGGGTTCAAACCCCTTAAACCCCCCCCCCACCCTCCTAGATACGACACTGCCAACCACGATTGAGAATATTTTTCAATTTAACTTGTAAAATCATTAAACCGCATAACATGCAAGAGTACATATCCACATGCTTACAATGTGTCGAATTAAGAGGATATGTTTTTGTGCACAATATTACTGTGAAGTTTTATCAACGAGAACTTGACGATGATGATGAGTATCTGTACAACAGTTTGACTGGGTTGAAATTACTTGGATTATCCCCTTCTGATTTGCTCCCGTGACTCCTGGCCTTCCTTGAACAATTATCCTTATTGACTAAAACACTATGTGATACAAATTTTTGTCTTCTTGTTGCAGAATAACAGAGTGGCCAAAGGGGCTCTGAGTTTGCTTTTGGCACTGGACTTCTCTAAAAACAAAATGACTTATTAGTGACAAATATCTGTTAACTACAGAAACAAATATGCAATCAGGACGTACAAATTCAATTATCTAAGGGAATATAAAATAAAAACTAAACTTTCCTTAACAAAAATATTCGAACAGAGAAGCAAAGAGCTAAGCTTTAGAATAAACCACTGGTATAAAGGAATATGTTGTTTTTGCCGGCTTAATATTTCCCACAAAATAACTAGTCAGGTTTTATATTGACGGAGTAATTTTTATCTCCAGAAATTGAACTTCATTGCCAGGCTAGTTGTTTCGCTTAGCTTTAATACTCGTTCAGTGCTTAGCTTTCTTACTTGAATTCTCCTTACTTGAAAAAAAAATTATTTTTCAGATCATACTGGAAATCACAACCTTCCCTCCCCTCTTCCGGAGAAACTTTTCTGCGTGGAAGAACTCCGCACCAGTAAAATCTCACCAGGAAATTCCCTCCCTGGTGAAAACTTCCCCAGACAATTTCCCTGGAACATACTCTCTACTTGTAAAATTGATTAGCCTTAAAAATAGTAAGAATTTGGGATTATTTTTCCCCTGGAAGTTTCCAATGGAAAATTTTCCCTGGAAACTTTCCTCTCTGCGGAAAACCTTCCTATTGGAAGATCCTCCACCACAGAGAATTTCATCCAAAAAATCTCCGTATATCTCCTAATAAAACATACTGGAAGTAAACAATGGGCAATTTGTATAACTTACAGCCCTTTCCGAGGTAGCCTTGGGGGGTCATAGCATCCCCAGAAGCATGGTTCCTGGACCTAAGAAAAGGTACGTGGAATGGAAGCTATTTGCCCTAAAATATTTAGTCACTTAAAAAGTCACTTAAGAAATTTTAATTTTTGTTTGATTAAGCCCTCTGTCGATATTCTAAGGCCATTGATTCAATGCGATCAGCCCTGGGACAAAAACAACAACAAAAAAACATCTGGTGTCTTTCTATTTGCAAAAAAATACAAACAAACTTCCCCGTTTTTAAGGATAGGAGCTTGAAACCTCTGGCTTAGGATTCTCTGATAAGCCAAATCTGTTGGTGATATTTTCATTAAGATCCCTTGGCTTTTTCGAAAATCAGGCAAATATTTTTAGGCTCTTAGGTCTTGATGTGTAACATTAAATGAGTTTTATTCTGTAGAATCATTATAAAAAGCCAAGTCTTTTAATATACGAGTTGTTATCAAAATTCTTTTTTTAGTTTGGTTTATTATTACGTCGAGTCGCTGCTTATTCCAAATTAAAAAAAAAAGAAAAAAAGTTTTTCAATAAAAAGTAACGAAAAAATTCAATCTTAGAACCAACAGAGGTTATTACGTGTACGAACGGGTTACCCCTTCCTCAATACCTCGTTCTTTACACAAAAGTTTAACTTTCTGTTCCAATAATTTAAGAATGACTCCTGAAACACAAGGGCGATTTAATTAGAAATATAAGCAATTCTAAAATGTTTTCTAAAGAACTTTACCGCAAAGAGCAAGGTATTGAGGAGGGAGCAACCTCCCTCATATACGTAATAATTTCTGTTCATTTTTGGTTTTAATGTTGCTACCTACTTTCAGTTGTAAAAACTTGTTTTTTAATATTCAAAATCTGTTCGTTTTTAAACAACACCGGGAAACAAGGCTTCCCGTCCATGGAAAATTCCCTTACCCTACGAAAATTTCTCATGTAAATATCCTCTCACGCAACCCTCTTTCTCCTGCCATATAATTCCATAAAAATGCATCAAAATTCGATTCTTTTGAGTGTTTAATGTTACCAAGACTCTGTTTCCTAGAGTTTAAGTTACTATTGAGCCGCATCGATCCTTACTTACAGTTCGTTACCACGAACTATCTGATTCATTTACACGAATTGTTTCATTTGTGTACATCAAAAGGCGGGATTATTTGGCGTCTCTTTCTGACATATGCTTAAGAAATAATATAAATGCCATGGTAAAACACGTTATAAAAATGGAATGGAATTAAAGTACGCTTTTTAACAAGGACGCATAAAATGCTAGTTTCAATTTCTCTCTTTGGTGTAGCGTCTATGAGTTGTACTTGATTATTGCTATCTGCAATAATAGGCTAAGTAAAACTTTCTCCTAGGAAGAGGTCCACTGTCAATATTCCCAAGCATTATTCTTATGGATGAATTGAATAAATGACAGTTGCTTTGTTTCCTCTCTTTAAGGTAAGTACCTCAGGAAAAGACGTAATTTGCTATAAAAACAGTCTTGTGAACCATCTGAAGAGGACCATCTTCTTCAAAGGAACGACTAAATATTCCAACGAAAATATTTCCTGTTCTTTCCTGATATTTAGAACTAGCCGAAGACTAACGTAGCAGGACCAGTGATGAAGAACTTCATCGTTCCTATACGCTGAAATAATTATTTTTAAAGCTAATACACTGAAATAAATTGAATGTATGAATAAAAGGAGAAAATATTTAGTTGCAATAGCTACCTTATGACAAGTATGAAAATAATTTTAACGATTACTTCTTTGGACGAACTGTGTGTCTACAGACAATGAGATTGTTTTTGTTTTTTTTTTATCTCGGAGTAGATTTTTAAAGCACCGAAAGGCAATATTTGCATGTTATTACTTCTACTTCTACTTAAGCTTCTATTACTACTACTGCTGCTACTACTATTACTACTACTTATACTACTAAAAAAAAAACTAAAGCTAAGGCTGCTGTAAGGGAATGTTCAAAAGATGTCGAACTAAATCACACACTATGTGTATGCAGATTGTCAAAAGGAGATAACAGCAACGTCCCAGGAATTGTTTAGGCTGTTAAATTGAAATTTTCATTGTAAATTGAGGGAGATGTTGAAAAAGGTGTTATGTGCATACTGATATTAACGTGACTGCTGCTAGTGAATGTTTGGCTTTCAGAGAAGGTTTAGGGAGAGGTTGAAGTAAAGCAAAACACTTATTGAGTATGTAGATTGTCAAAACAGTGTTCCAGGAATATCTTAAGAACGACTTAGAGCATTATTTTGAAACTTTCTTGTTATGTTGAGGCGGATTTTGAACTAACCAGAAGGCACTATGTATGTACTACTACCACAAATACTACGATTACTGGTACTTGTGAGGTTAATTTTTGTTAAGGTGTAACTTTCAAAGAATATATAGGGGATGTTTCAACTAAAAAGAAACACACAATATGCATGCAAATTGTCCAAAGATCGTATCAGCAATATCCCAGGAATGGTCTAGGGAAATAAACTTCACACTTTCAGGACATGTTAAGTGGAGTATTGAAATAACCCATAGGCACTAAGTACATGCTACTACTACAATTACTACTACCACAACTACTACTACTACTATTGATTAAACCATTACTGCTACTACCACGATTACAACTACTAGTACTACTGAAGCTAAGGGTTTCACGGTGACGGTTTAAGAAAAAGTTGAGGAGGATGTCGAACTAAATCGAAAAACACTGTGTCGGTGTAGGTTACTAAAAGGGCGTAACAGTTATATCACCAAAACTTTCAGCGCATGTTAAAGGACGTTCTCAACAAATGACAAGTGACAACAATGACTACTACTACTACTATTTTTTATAGCTAATACTAATATTATTACTAAGGCTAAGGACATCAGGGAATTTCAGAAAAAGTTGAACTAAATCAAAACACAGTGTGTGCATGCAGCTTCTGAAAAGAATATTGCAGCAATGTCCAAGGAATTGTTTAGGCCATTAAATTAAATTTTTCATCGTAAATTGAAGGAGATGTTGAAAAAGGAGTGCTATGTGCATACTGCTACTAATGCTACTACTGCTACTGCAACTATTTCTACTACTGAAGCTAAGGGTATTAAGGTAAAGTTTCAGGGAATGTTTAGGGAGATTTTGAAGTAAATCAAACACTTAATGAGTATTTAGACTGTCGAAACGGTGTATCAGGAGTATCATAAGGACGGCTTAGAGCATCAATTTGAAACTGTCAGGTTGAAACCCACTGATTATCTGCGATTGCCATATCTGCGATTGTGTGGGGAATTCAGTTCTATTTCTGATCCAAAATTAAGTCAAGGGCTTTTTTGGAAATTGTAGTTTTAAGTTTGAACCACTCGAAAGCTCAGCAAATTCCTCTTGAGCATTAATCTCAGTTAAATCAATACAAAATGAATTTTGAATCCAAGCTACCTTTTTGAAATCAATATTTAATATAAAATATGTACAAGACAATGTTTCTAGCTCTTTTAAGTGATCTATAATAATCTTTGCAATAAAAGTTTCACAATGATGTCTCTCGATTACAAAATTGTCGACACTGGAAAATATTTCGAACGATTTTTTTTCTATCCTCTCTTTCAAAATTTTAGTCTTTTTAATAAAACTTTCAATTTGATCATTAGAAGTAAATATATGCAATTCTTTCCTTGACGAGACAAGTTGAGATCGTTTAATTTCGCAAAGATATCCGACAAACAACACAGCTTGGATAGCCATAAGTCGTTTTGAAGAAAAGCAACAAGTTCACATTTTCGTTTGATTAAGAATATTTCAATTCCTCCTTTTAATAATAATAATCTTTTTAAACTTTTACCACTTGACCACCATCTTACTTTTGTATGTAATAATAAAGTTGTATTAACTGAATCCATATCCTTTCAAAGATTTGAAAATAAGTTACTGTTAAGGGCATGGCTCTTAATAAAATTTATAATCTTACAGCATTCGGAAGCACATCGTTCAATTGTGGTGCTAATTTTTTGGCTGCAAGGGCAACTCGGTAAATAAGGCAATGAGTGAAAGTTATATGGTCATAATGAGCAGCTTGAAAATGATTTAAAACCAATATTTTTGCCCGTCATCACTCTTGCACCATCTGTGCATATTCCACAGCAATTTTTCCATTCTAGACCTTCATTCTTTAAACATTCATCAACTTTACAATATATATCTTTCCCTCTAGTATGTTATAAATATTTGACTTTAATATTCGAATATTTGACTTTAAAATCTTCCGCAACCCCATGATTTTATTACGCGACCCCTTTTGGGGTTGCGACCCATAGTTTAGGAAGGCCTGGTCTAGGGCACTAAGTTCACACTTTCAGGACATGTTAAGTGGGGTATTGAAATAACCCACAGGCACTAGTGCATACTAATACTACCAGTTCTGTTACTACTGCTACTACTATTACTACTGCTACTAATATTACTATTAGTACCACTACTACTACTACTACTACTACCACTACTACTACTACTATTACTACTGCTAAAACTATTACTACTGCTACCACGACTACTACTGCTAGTACTACTGAAGCTAAGGATATTTGTGACGCTTCAAGAAAAAGTTGAGAAGGATGTTGAACTAAATCGAAAAACGCTTGGGTCGGTGCAGGTTACCAAAAGGGCGTACCAACTATATCCCAGAAGCTTTCAGCCCATGTTAAAAGGAGATTTTCACGAATGACAAGTGACAACAATGAATACTACTACTACTTTTACAGCTAATGCTAATACTTTCCTAAGGCTAGGGATTATTAAGAAGAAATTCTTAGGAACTGTTGTGGAGATGATGATCAAAATTAAAACCCACTATGTGTGTAGGCTCTTGTAAAGACGTATCAGTAATATCTCAAGAACGAGTTTAAACATGTTTTAAACTTTCAGGGAATATTGAGGTTTATCTGATTAAAATCTACTATAGTCAGGCCACAACTGCTTGTAAAAGTAGCACTACTAGTGCTGCTGCCTTTAGTACTGCTATTACTAAGGCTAATGGTGTTAATTTGAAGCTTTTAGGGATCATTGATGGGGATGTTGGGCTATATTGAAACACACTATGAGTATGCAGGTTATTAAAAGGGTGTATCAGCAATTCCTAGGAAACGACTTGAATCATTAAGTTGAAGCTATCAGGGTATGAGGAATACTACTATTACTACTATTACTACTACTACTACTACTGTTGCTACTATTACTACTACTGCTACTATTACTACTACTATAACTACTACTACTACTGCTACTAATGCAACTACTGCTACTGATGCTATTACTACTTGTACTGCTAGTACTACTACTACTGCTACTATTTCTTTACACCTAATTAAAAGAATTAGTGTGTTTAGGTTGTCAAAATGGCCCAGAGGCAATATATCAGGCAAAGAATTTGAAATTTTAAAGAAAGATAAGACAATGTACAACTGAATCAAAATAAACTGTGTGGATCAAGATTTTTCAAAAGGTATTTTAGCAATATCTTAAGAAAATATCAGCGTTATACGTTGGAGCTTCAGGGTGCGCTTTCAGGGATATTGAACTCAACCAACTAATTTTTTTAAAGGGTGTATCTGATAGCAACGGCTAAGGGCATTAACCTAAAATTTTCTGAGCATAAATCCAAACACACTCTGCCCATCCAAGGTTTTTAAAAGGGCGTATGTGCGATATCTTGGGAATAATTAAGGCAATTAAGTCGAAATTTTAAGGGTATGTGGAGGGGGATAGTTGATTAATAATTGTCTATACTAAAGGTTGTAACATGATTTGCTATAGTTATGGGATATCTGGAAACAATACGATGCCTGCTAGGGCCATGGGAGGGGAAAGGCATCGTTGAATTGTTTTTCATTGGGAGATCTGCTAGAACCGATGGTGGTATCTTTTACAAACTTAAAAGCTAGTATTTGAATATATTTAACAATTAGAATCAAAAGCAGTCTCTGAGGGAATATAAAGATGGGGATGATCATAGATTTTGTCACCAGGACTCTTATCGATAGGTTCATGGATCTCAACTAAACTTTGTGGAAAGTAACATTAAGTGACATAGTTGTACTTTTTTGGAGATCCATATAGGATCTAGACTATTTTAGAGGGAGGGGATCTTAAACTATTATCGTCAGGATATATCATGAGACAGATTACCGGAGCTTATTCAAAATTAATGGACTGCAAGAATAAGTGTCCAAGCTGGACACTTATTCCAGTTAATCCAGTGTTTCCAGTTAATCAGTCCTCATGATCTCTGCCAAACTTGGTTTGGAGAAAAAGTAAGCTTCTTAGATTTGGCTTTTGCGGCTCCGTAATCATTTTAGCTTTTTGAGGAGGGTTCTGAAAGTTGTTGCTATCAGGATATTTACCAAGATCAGTTTCCAGATCTAAAAAATTCTTGGTGCAGACTAATTTTTCAGTTATCCTTGTTGGGAATGGAGACAAAATCGTTTCATAACCTAATTAACTAATTACCTAATTTACATTAATTCATAACCAAGTCAAATTCTTTATGAGCAAAAACTACCACAAAGAGGAGTAGTGCTAACGCGTCATGTGCCTCCTAAAGATCAGAATATAAATGCGCTATACTCTAAACAAAATACATTTGAAACATTTTCTATATAATAACAACTTTAATAAATCAAAAACCATTATGACTCTCAGGAATGAATATTAACATATATCAAGTTGTCAGTCTACATTCAGTTGTTCTTTTCAACTATCTTGGTCATGATGGTGATTTTTTTTTTTCATTTTTCTTTTTGTTGATGTTATGAGAAACAAAACACGTACATCGAAATAAAGATCGTTTTCAGTAATGTGAAATCTCTGATCCAATGAAGGCCCTACTCTTCTTTGTGGTTGTTTTTACTCGTTTTGAATTTTACTTGGTTATTTATTATAATTTATACTTGTTTTGGGTTCAGTTATTTACTAATGTTTGTATTAATATTATAACATTTTTTTAATATTTATATTTATTAATATTTGTATAAAATTCATTAATAATATAAATATTTATAATATTTATATTAAATTAGTTATTTATTGATATATTTATCTAATATTGATATATCTTTCGTTTAATTTAGCTCTTTAACTTCTTTTTATCAACTTAATTTGTAGAATTTTTTAGTTAATTATAAAGAAGGATCTCTTACACCAAATACGTTCTACACTTAACTCATTCTTGTGTTAAAGTAGTTAAGCTAATTAAGGTAGTTAACTATCTTTGGTCTGAATGTCGATTATTACGTCGTACGAGATGTGGTCACATTAAGTGAAATTAACTAAAAAAAACAAGCTTTTTTTAACTGAGAGTAAGGAGCGAAATTAAAACTAAAAACGAACAGAAATTATCCCGTATATGAAAGGGGCTGTCCCTTCCTCAACGCCTCGCTTTTTACGCTAAAGTGTTTTTTTGTTTTGAAAAATTAAGTTGTGAGACAGAGTCAAACTTTAGCGTAAAGAGCGAGGCGTTGAGGAGGGGGCAGTCCCTTTGATATACAGAATAATTTCTGTTTGTTTTAAGTTTTAATGTGGCTCCTTAGTTAATTTAGTTAATTTCTGAAAGCTTTTGAATTAATGCAGCTTTGATTTTGGCTCACCGTACACGAATAATTAAAACAAAATTCGCACATTAACTTTCCTTTTTCTTAGCTAATTGGCTTTCTCGAATTTTTTTTCTGACGTAACTTATGAATTAACTTACATAACGAATTTCTATATTCGTATGTTTCTATTACGTATATTAGGGAGTTCGCTCCCTAGTCAATACCTCGCTCTTTACGCTAAAGTTCAAATTTTGATGAAAACAACAAACTCCTGAATCACAAAGGCCGGTTAATTAGAATAGATAGCTCTTTTAAAAGTACTAAAAAAACTTCAGCGTAAAGAGCGTGGTATTGACTAGGGGGGCGAACCCCCTCATATACATAATAATTTCTGTTCGTTTTAAGCTTTATTGTTGCTCCTTACTTTTTGTTGAAAAAACTTGTTTTTTTGTTTAATTTCTGATCGTTTTTAAATAATGCTGGGAAATCAGGCGCCCCCTTCATAGAAATGTTCCTTCCCCCAAGGAAACATCCTCCATGGAAGGATCCTCCCCCGTAACACCTACTCCAACCATGCCCCCACTAGAAAAAAATTCTTCCTGAAAACGCCTGTATACTTCCCAATAACCAATACTATATGTAAACAATGGGCAAAGTTTATAACTTGCAGTCCTTCCCTCAGGAACTACGGGGGATTAAGTCATCCTCAAAGACATACTAATTAGATTTTCGACCATGGTGAACAAAATGGCTATCTAGAAATTTTGATTGGGTGACTTCGGGAAAAAATGAGTGCGGGAGGAGGCCAAGTTGCATTCCAATTTTTTGGTCACTTAAAAAGGGCACTAGAACTTTTAATTTCCGTTCGGATGAGCCCTCTCACGATATTCTAGGACTACTGGATCGATACGATCATCCTTGGGAAAATAAAAAAAAAACAAAAAAACAAAAAAAACAAACAGTAACATTAACACGCATCCGTGATCTTTCTTCTGGCAAAAAATACAAAATTCCACATTTTTGCAGATAGGAGCTTGAAACCTCTATAATAGGGTTCTCTGACACGCTGAATCTGATGACGTGATCTTCATTAAAGTTCTATGACTGTTAGGGGGTTTTTTCCCCCCTTTTTTCTAAAATAAGGCAAAATTTTAGGGGTGTAACTTTTGATGGGTAAGACTAAACTTTATAAAACTTATATAGTTGGAATTAGCATAAAAATATGATTCTTCTGATGTATTTATTGGTATCAAAATTCTGTTTTTTTAGAGTTTTGGTTACTATTGAGCCGGGTCGCTCCTTACGTTATCACGTTATTACGTTATTACGTTAGTTCGTTATCACGAACTGTTTGATAAAAACCCCCGTAAAACTAGTTTTATATCAATTCCAAAACGGTCAGTTCTTAAAAGGACATCGGCTTTCAGTTTTATTGTCAAAAGAAAATATTTTTTCCCACATATGGATTTCCAAAGATGTTGCCTTCGTGCTAAACTGTAGAAGTGACAAATTATTTTTATAAACGTTAATATGTATATAAACAAGCTAGCTATATAACAAAAATTTTCTAATGGATACTCATTTCAAATTAAAAATAAGTATGGCACACTTTTAAAACAATATTTTCCATGAAGTCTTAGGATCGCAGTCCAAAATATAAAAAAGAAATCAATAATTCTTATTCAGCAGCAAAACAAAACCCGAAAGACGAATGTAACTTGAAATCATACTTCAAGGGGTCCTGCCACACTCTTTTGGAGCATAACGTAAAACCTTGCTTCAGAGGGGGATGGGTTCTCTCTTGTTGAGGGTTATAACATAATGTATATTAGTATCTGCTATCTTTATGTTTTATGTAATTATTTAGTTTAATTCATGTTAGTTTTGGGTTTGATATATTTATTGATAACAATTTCTGTTTGTTAAAAATTAGAATTACTCTATGAGTTCATTTACGCCCTTCTTCGCTTTTGATATGGGTCTGTGCTTTCCTTTGAAGAACTTTTTTTTGCAGAACATTCGTTTCAAAAGTCCTGTTAAGAATTGGAATGTTGGATTATAATTCAAATTTTTGAAAAAATCTGAAAAGTTAGTAAACATTTTCTATCAAAATTGGTTTTGTGCAACAACTCTTTAATGATAGCCAGACTGCAAAATTTTGATGTGTATGAGAAGAAGGATAAATATCTACATGAATTAATAATCTGCGTAATTTTTGGTCTCCTATAGGGCTAACCCCAACCTGTAGATACCCTTGAATTTGTGTGCATCTTAAACCTTCATTTTACAAAGGAACTCTTTTTCTGTTATACTTTTTAAACTATTTACTTGTTTATATAAATGCATGTCAGAGTCATCTGCTAGAAAGAGTTCTGAGTTTTCATTAAAAAATAAAAGAGATTATACTCTTGAATAATCTAATCTTTATAATTCAAGATGTTGCCTCCCATTTGAAACCATTTCCGTCCCTAGTACTTGCTGTGTTTCTTTAAAAGAGCTAATCAATATAAAAGGTCAGTGGAGCTGATCCAGGGCTAAGGCAAAACTTGCCGTTGTTCAGTCAGCGTAAATCTAGTTTTAAAGATACACGTTGTAGTATCTGTCAAACGATAATTTTGCTCATTTTATTATGGGATTCCCTCATCATTTTTGCCACAAAAGCTATTTTTAGTAACTATTTTCTTCTTGAAAACGACGGAATACATCGAAGCTTAATTACGCTACAGCGTAACAATACTGCTTTCCAGTTTATTTTCTTATTTGTTTGCAGTAAGGGGTCAGTAGTTAGGCAACAGTAAGAGGCGAATATGTGACAATTTTCTCCGGTAGATAGAATATTCCTCTGCAGTTTTCAGAACTTCTAATAGCTATCCCGAAGAAAAAAATTCTCTCGAGCATGCTAATAGAGTAAACAAGAAGCATAACTTAACCACTGTAAAAGGATTCTCTGATAGTCTGAATTTGGTGGTGTGATTTCCGTAAAGAACAATTTCGAGGGTACTACTCTCATATTTTGAAAATGACGCATGCTTTATCAATATTAGGAGATCAAAAAAAAAAAAAAGATCAAAAAAACAAATTGAGGTGTGCCACAGCTCGAGAAGTGTGATTCAGAATTTATTCGAGTTTAATATTCTATAGTCCTTCATGTGAAAAGCAACGACTATATTTTTGTTTTTAGCTTCCAAATTATACACTCAAATATGATAGGACTCTCCCAATTCTGTCGTCTAAGGGAAGTCAAAACGGAGTCATATTCCAAAAGGGCACAACAGGTGGACTAGTTCCACCTCCCCATTGAGTTTGGCTGAGAACAATCCATTCCAGAAAGATTTGAAAGAGACTGGAGTTTCCTTGTATCCTCCCCATAAACTTTAAACGTGTTTTGACTTAACTGAAGATGAAGGAGGATACAAATTAACAGATCTGAATTAATTTTTCTGAACTCTAACGGGTCCTTTCAAATGTTGTTCTTATGGAATGAATGTGGGAGCCCCACTCCCCCCTTGACGTCCCCAGAGAGTTTGGATTTTGTCCTCATCCCTATCAGGATTAACTGAAAAATCAGTCTGTGCCAAGCATTTTTATGATCTGATTACTTATTCTTATAAATATCCTGATAACAAGTGTTTTCGCAACCCTCCCCCAAAGGTCAAATTAGGTACGGAGAGCTACAAAAGCCAAATCTAAGACTCCAAACCAAACCTTTTACTCCAAACCAAGTTTGGTTGAGATCACACAGCCCCATGTTTAACCGAAAACAGAAATGTCCAGCTTAGACGCTTATTCTTTCTTCCCACCAATTTTGATTGAGCTCCTGTAATCTGTTTCATTATAAATCCTGACGATAAGAGTTCAAGACCCCCTAACCCTGAAATAGTCTAGATCCTCTATGGACCTCCGAAAATGTAAAACTACGAGTATGTCGCTTAATTTTACTTTCCACAAAATTTAGTTGAGATGAATGAACTTATCTATAAGAGTCATGATGAGAAACATTTATGGTCATCTCCGTCTTTCCATCCCCTCAGAGACTGCTTTGAGTTCTGATTCTAAAAAAAAATATTCAACTGCTAGCTATTACTTTTCATCATGTTTGAATAAGATCTAATAATTGCTTCTAGCACATGTCCCATTGAAAAACAATTTAACGATACTTTTCCCTCCCACGGCCCTAGCAGACATCACATTTGTTCCAGAGAGCCCATAAGTATAAAACATGCATGGATTGACTATCCTGTTTGATTGAGATTAAATAAAAAAAACAAGTTTTTTTAACTGAAAGTAAGGAACGACGTTAAAACTTAAAACGAACAGAAATTATTCCGTATATGAAGGGGGCTGTCCCCTCCTCAACGCCTCGCTATTTACGATAAAGTTTGACTTTCTCACAACTATATTTTTTTAAACAATAAAAAAAACTTTAGCGTAAAGAGCGAGGCGTTGAGGAGGGACAGCCCTTCATATACGGAATAATTTCTGTTCGTTTTAAGTTTTAACGTCGTTCCTTACTTTCAGTTAAAAAAACTTGTTTTTTTTATTTAATTTTTGAACGTTTTTGAATTAATGCAGGTTTTGATTTTGGCTCACCGTACATGAATAATTAAAACAAAATTTGCATATTATATTTGGTTAAATGGCTTTCTCGAAACTTGTTTAATTTTATTTACGAACGTTTTTATTAGTAATAAATATACGTAACTTAGAATTAACTTACGTAACGAACTTCTATATTCATAAATTTTTAACACGTATATTAGGGGGTTCGCCCCTAGTCAATACCCTGCTCTTTAAACTATAGTTCGAATTTTTTTTCCAGTTCTTTAAAAATGACCTCTTAATCACAATCAGTTGATCAGTTGAAAAACTTGTTTTTTTTATTTAATTCCTGATCTTTTTCTTTAATAATGCTGGGAAATCCGGCGCCCCCTTCATAGCAATGTCCCTTCCCCCATGAAAACTACCTTAATTGAAAGATCCTTACATATAGCACCCGAACCTCTCCTTCCCCCACCTACCAGAAAAAATCTCCTCTAAAAAAGTATGTATACTTCCCAATAAACAATACTATATGTTAACAGTGAGTAAAGTTCATAACTTTCAGCCCTCCCCCTGGGGACTTTGGGGGATCAAGTCATCCTAAAAGACATTTTTATCATATTTTCGACCATGCTGAACAAAATGGCTATCTCAAAATTTTGATCGGGTGACTTTGGGAAAAAAATGAGCGTGGGAGGGGGCCTAGTTGCCCTCCATTTTTTTGGTCACTTAAAAAGGGCACTAGAACTTAATTTCCGTTTCAATGAGCCCTCCCACGATATGCTAGGACAACTGTGTCGATACGATCACCCCTGGGAAAAAAAAAACAAACAAACAAAAAAACGAATAAACACGCATCCGTGATCTTTCTTCTGGCAAAAAATGGAAAATTCCACATTTTTGTAGATAGGAGCTTGAAACCTCTACAGTAGTGTTCTCTGATACGCTGAATATGATTGTGTGATTTTCATTAAGGTTCTGTAACTTTTAGGGGGTCTTTCTCCCTTTTGTCGAAAATCAGCCAAATTTTCTCACGCATGTAACTTTTGATGGGTAAGATTAAACTTAATAAAACTTATATATTTGAAATCAGAATTAAAATCTGATTCTTTTGATGTATCTATTGGTATCAAAATCCCGTTTTTTAGAGTTTCGGTTACCATTGAGCCGGGTCACTCCTTACTTACAGTTCGTTACCACGAACTGTTTGATATGACAACCGCCTTGTGGCAGAAAGCAAATGGGAAGATCTTATGAGCCCTCTGCTCTTTCCTTATTGCTTACGTGTCATATTACAGCCAAACCAATTTGAGTCTAATAGGATATTTTGAAAATTTTAATTTAAAAAAAAAAAAAAAAAAAAAAAAAATTGGAATCGGGGATTTGCCAATTTACCTTTAGCCAATTATTTTCTAGAAATCTGATAGACTTTAAAAACTGAAAAATGCCAGTCTCTTAATGTTACCGATCTGAAAATACATAAAACCTAACTATACGAAAGCCATAGTGTTACTCTGTAATACAAAACATATTATAGTAGCGGCATTTTTAGGGTATTCAAGTTGTACAGAATAGTGGCATACATACAAAATAATTTTGTCAAAAAAACTAATCTTTCTTGTTAAAATAATTAGGGAATTTCAAACTTAAAACAGAGAGGCGTTATTACTTCTCTGCTCTTTCCAGATATCTGTAAATCCTGATTTAAGTTGGCTGGGTAAAGGGAAGTTTTGAAGCAGCTTAAAAGTGATGAGCAACAAAAGCAGGTACAGCACAATCCTTTTATTATCTTCTCCATTTATTAAACTCTGCTTTTGTTGATCCATCAACACTTTTAAAAGAGTATGGTGTAAAAAGAGTTTTCAAACAGTTCGTGGTAACAAATTGTAAGTACTGTTTCAGTGACAACCTATTTTATCATTCTGCTCTGCGTATTCGTGCTATTTGCATCGCGATATTGGAAGTTATTTAGATATGAGTTTTGTTTATTGTTTTCGTTTTTTGTTTTCATTTTATTTTTTTCCATTCATAAAGGCTACCGGATGTGAAGTTAAAATGTTTGGATTCCTTTATTATTTAAGGTCTATTGATTTTTCTCCCTTCTTAGTTTTAAATATTATACACGTTTTCTCTGTATTTTAATTTGTTAAGTTCTGTAAATGGAAAGGCTATGTCGTCCAAGAAATTATTACGTATATTGGGGGGAGGGTACCTCAGCCTCAACCCTCACGTTTTCCGCCAAATATTGGCTTCTAAAACCTACAGCCTAGCTTAACCTTTGTTGTGATTCCGAACAAAGCAACTCATGTGTGCGAACCGAGACTATGATACTTTGCTTCAAATAGAGCATCTACATTGTTCTCAATATTTTTGATGGTAAAAACAAATGTATTTTTTTTTATTACCGAATGATTGGCACATCATTCCTTGATTCAAAATAGCGTAACTGCATTGCTATGTCCCGTTATCACTCATATGCGTATCAGTACCAATTGCAGAAGACCAAATTTTCTAGCAAAAATATTATCAAGAACGGAAAAAAGGGTAGACCAATAAGCACTGTAATACTGTAACTTAAGGCCAGTGCTATTACAAAATAGTTAGCAAATAAGTTTCAAGTGAATATGAGCAGTTGGAAAAATTTTTTTACAGGGGATTATGCAACATATTTTCTCTAAGAAATTTTAAGCCGATGTGTGAAATAACAAACATAGTAACACTCCTACTAAACAGCTGCTGGTGGGGGTGAGTCAAAGGAGCCAGAGCCCATATTTGTTACTCGAAGCATACACATTGAATATTCTTGTGTGATTGCAGGCTACTTCAAACCAGGTAAAACATTTTCCACATTTCTGCTAAAAGTTGATTAGAGTGTGGGTGAGAGGTGACGGTGGGAAAATGGGCACTTTGCACCTTGGTTAAATAATAATGACTGAATGTTATTGCAGGTTTTCATTTTTAATAAAGTTAAATGGATACGTTTTTCATACAAAGTCTAATACGGGAGAGAAGGAATGTTGTAGGGTTATCGTTCGGGCTTTGATATTCCAATCCCAGAGATCATACTTCCTCGCTTGATTACAGTTCAAACAACGTGCAACATCCTTAATATTGTGCCTAAAAGTATTGTAAGGGCTTTTGAATGATTTGGCTTCTATAATCAAACCAATACAAATATGTGCCTGTGTTTGGTTCAAAAGAGGTACAAAATGCCAAAATTTCTCCTAGAAAAATCGTAAGGGCTGGGCAGAGGGGATACTAGATGGCCTAATGGCCTATTTATAAATCCAATGACGTTGGCTGAAAGTCATTGCGTGATCTGCCTTCAGGAAATGCGCAAAACACCTGCCCAATGCGCAAAACAAATAGCAGGGAGAAGGGGATTTCTGTGGGATAGAGTGGAAGTTTGTTTCTGGAAGAGGCATCCGTGACCATACTTTTCAGAGATTATAAAAAAAATTTGTATTTTTGTATCTTAAGCACAGTTTTTTTTTGCATTGATGGAGGGTTGGAGAAATGGGTTCAACCCTCTTTTCAAAAATTTAGTAAATTTTATCAGGCTCTTAGCTTTTAATAGGTATAAAGTTAATGAAATTTACATAGCTTGTAACTGGCGCAAAAGGTCAATTCTTTTGACATATTTAGTGTAATTTTGTTTTTAGAGTTTCGGCTACTTATTAGAGAAAAATATTCCTGTTCTAAAAAGCAACGAATAAAGAGACTTTCAAATGCCAGTTTCTGCCAAAATAAAATCTGACCTCCTTCGAACTTTTTCCTGAATAAAGGCTGATTGGCCATTATACATTCGAATTATGTTAGGTTTATACCTAATAATTATGTGGTATATTATCAACGATATATTGCTGAGTAGTGGGAAAATTCAGAAATGTAGAAAATAAATATTTGGTTGCATGGATATACCGAAGAAAATTTTGTGTTTGTAAAATGTTTATTAATGTTTCTCAGTTCACAAGGTTGAAAACAGGCCACGATAGAAGTAACGTATAGAAGCGAAAAGTCAAATGATCTCCATTGAAAATTTTTGACACGCATCTAAAATCACACAAGCTAAACTACTCTTCGCGACCCTGCCTTTGTGCGAGCGTAATGAAAAATGTTTCCGATAGAAAACCTAGTGACAACTGAAACTATGACTCTGATGGTCTCGAAACTTCCCAAATTGTGCTATATGAAATGTGTGCCATGTTTGGAGAAATATTTAGCTACTGGTATATACTTCTACCGTAAAAACGGCCAAAATCACCCATTAGGTGCTTATTGTAGTAACTGACCTTACCTCCCTTTTACTTTCTTTTTTAATTCCATTGCAGTTTCTTGTTGGGCTTGCATTTCTTCCCTTTTCTTTAAGTAATGATTGCCTTATTGAGAGCTGAGGATACAGTGCCACTTGCGCAGAATTTTGTCTCTTTTCTCCAATACAAATGCAAGGACTGTCGCATAAGCTGTCCTTGAAAGCTCTTCTAAACCGCCTTGACATTACGTTATATAAGATAGGATTAATGACACAATTGAAGTAGAACAGAATACCTAGAAGAGATGGAATTATTATTAAAGAGAAAATTGACGTTTTAAGTGGCCAAGGGTAAGGTTTAAGAGAAAAAAAGCAGTAAAAACCAACATTCAACCAATTTAATATTTCTTCGCTATCATTTTTTAAAACTCGGGCTCTTGGAGATAGGGCTGATCTATCTTTAGTTTTTCTTTTCTCTTCATAAGAAAAGAAAAGACCTTCCTTGGTAGTGGCAAAATGTCTTCCATTGTTTTCCCCATTCTAAAATCCCTATGTTCCAGCTTAAGACCGGCTTTGGCAGGTCATACTCATACATTAAAAGATAAAGTATAGTGACTCACCAAATACCATCCATCCGAGGCAAGCGGCACTATATCCTTAGAACAAACACTAGGGAGAGCAATTCTCTCTCTCAATTCTGATTATTTCTTCGAAATCTTTTCTTGTGTTAGGATAGGCACTTCATACATGAGCGCCCATAGGCTGAATTCCAGGGGGGGGCTTACTTTGTCTAATTGGAAAATTTAATGCTATAAAATAGAAATCTCAAAACAAAATACAAAAGTAAGGTAGCATCATTCCACCAGGAGGGGGCTGGCACCCCTCCCCCCCCCCCCAAGCCCTCTCCTTATTGGCGCCCATGACTTCATACGTCCAGGGGGGATGACCCACGTGCATGATTTTGGCAGCCATTATTTGCCACAATCAAGCATATCTTGACCCCTTATTCCACATAATACCCTGACTTATGGTCTGACACTGGGCAGGAAAACTAGTAGCAGAATGGTGCCTGAACTTAGCAATACTCAATGGTGGATCCAGGGAGTGGGGGCGAGCGCTCCCCTCTAGTGTAGTCTAAATTAGTGTAATTTACTTAATTAACTTAAGTTTGCGTTAATTAAACTTGCTCCTAACGCAAGTTTACCGGATCAACCTATTTTGCGCCCCTGCCCCTGATTTTTTTATCAGATCAAACTATTATGCACCCCCCCCTAAAAAAATCCCGGATCCGCCCCTGACAATACTAAGCCCATATTATTTATTATTGTCTACCAATTTTAGGGGCACCACTTTGTGCGGTGGCTGCTTACCCCTGAGAGTTCTTTTTATGAAAGTTTTTTTTTTATTTTAGTTAATTTCTGTTCGTTTTGGATTACTAAAGTTTTAAGTTCTTAAAAATTTTCAATTGAAAAGATTTTTTTGTTCTAAAAAAAATTAGCAATTTTGGTAAAAACTAATAAATTAAAGTGATTATTGAATATATAATGATATTAATTGCTAAAAGCTCACATGCTCAATATTTTGTTTCACCCAGTCTGTATTTAAAGCTTTGACGTCTCTTGGCCTAAGCATTTTTGCCGCTCTATTTTTGCAGGATTTTCTGGGAAATCCCCAAAACTTCGGGAATAATGAAAGCCTCAGGACAGTGGGCCTATTGGTAAATCCTGGTCTAGTTTCACTGCAATTTTCATTTTATTTTGAATGTTGTAATAAGAACAAAATAAAATATTTGTAATCTAATATCTTTTAGTAAAGCACGAAATACGCAGTAGGCCTTATACTTTACCCTTAGAGAGACTGGCAGTAACCAAACTCTTGTTTTTAGTGTAGATACAATTCAGTAGAAGTACATAACCCCTACTCCCCGAAAATGACCGCGGTGTACCAACAAATCCTTATTCTAATTCTCACTTGCTTTTGAATTCTGTTCTGCCAATTATTATAATAAAAAAGGTGAACTAATTTTGCGGAACTTTGAAGCCACTTAAGTAAGAGAATGACAATTCTAAGTAAGAGAATTAGGTATTTAAGTAAGAGAATGATGCTTTTACCGTTTGGGAAATGGCCAGTAGCCTTACTCTTGTTTGTAGTGAAGACACCATTCATTAGAAGTACACCACCCCAATTCTTTCGGAGAGAGTGGGGGGAACACTTTCAGAATTTTTTAGTTAGTTTTTGTTTTGTTTTTTGATTGCAAGAATTTGGAAGTTTTTAAAAAGCTCTTTATTTCAAAATTAATTTTATTCAACATCAAAATGTCGCTAAAGTATCAAAACTAGTATCAAAGTAACAATATCAAAGTACGAAAGCATCAAAGTAAAGAAAGGATCAAAGTTAACTAAGTATCAAAGTAGACAAAGTATCAAACTAGCAATAAGCAACTCGCACAACTTACAGTCCTTGCACCGTGAATCGAAGTTACCACGTAAATCTCAAAATCCAAGTAAACAAAATATCAAAGTAACAATAATTAAGTTCCATAACTCAGAGCCATTTCCCCGGGGCTAGGGAGGGGGTAAACCCCAAAAGCATAGTTATTTGGCCTTTGAACTATTATGACCAAAACGACTATCTAGAAATTTTGAACGGATACCCTTCGGGACAATGGGGCGTGGTCTTGTTGGCCATTGATCACTTTTGACTCTTAAAAAAGAGCTAAAAGTTTCAATTCCAATCGAATGAGTCCCCTCCAAAGTTTTAAAACCACCCCTTCTGCAGAACATTATATTCTAATAATGGGCAACTTACATAAGCTACAATCCTTGTCCTGGGGTTAGGGAAGATTGCTCAACCCCTAAATTATAGTAATTTGAATTTTAGACTATTTTGAACAAAATGGTGACTTCAAAATTTTGATAAGATGCATTTGGAGAAAAAAGCACAAGGGGGGGGGGGGAGGGGCTTGTTACTTTTTGATCGCTTTCGATTCTTAAGAACCTACAACTTAGGTAAGTTACAATTCTTTTCCGGGTGCTATAGTGGATTTCTTAACCCCTAATTTATAGTAATTTGAATTTTGGAGTATTTTAAACAAATTGACAATCTCAAAATTTCTATTGGATTTGTTTGGGGGGGGGGAGGTGGGGGGGAGAGTACACACCCTCCGATCACTTTTGATGACTCTTAAAAAGGTAACTAGAAGTATTATTTTCTAATTAAACGATCCATCCCTGAAGTTTATATGACCACCCCTTAAATAAAACCTTATATTCCCACGGGACATACCTTACAACACTTGCCCCTGGACTTTGAGGGGATGTGTCGACCTCGGAGTCTTTGTTTTTTTATTTTAAACTATTTTGAACAAAATAGATATCTCAAAATGTTGATTGGATACATTTAGGGAAAAAGGTCCTGCGGGGAGGCTAGTTGCCCTCCGATCACTTTTGACTCTTGAGAAAGGCACTACAAACTCTGATCTAGAATGGAATAAGCCCACTCTGAAGTTTATGCGACCATCCATTCCATAAGAACCTTATATGCCCCCAGGGCACATTTTACAACACTTGTCCCCGGAATCTGGGGGGGGCTGTTTTATCCCTGAAGTTTTTGTTATATTATCTTTGGTCTATTTTTAACCATATGGCTATATAATAAATTCAATCGGATATACTTTGGGAAAAGAAGGGAAGGAAAAGAAGGAAAAGAGGGTCATAAATTAGAATGCCTAACCCCGAGCCCTCGGGGGTAGGTATCGAAACCGCACTTTTTCTTATCTGACCTTTGAACTATTTTTAACTGAATTGCTGTCTCCTAATTTTTATCGGATAGGTTTCGGGAAAAAGGCGCGGGGAGCTAGTTGCCCTTCAATCTTTTTTGAATGTCAAAAAATGAACTAGAACTTTCAGTCTCCAAGTAAATGAGTCCTCTCGGAAGCTTATACGAGCAGCCTTTCCATAAAAACTATATTTTCCGAAAGAGAGTAAATTACAACACCTGCCATCGGGCCCTTGGGGGCTGTGTTGACCCCGGAATTTTCGTTATATGATCTTTGATCTATTTCTTATAAAATGGCCGTTCCAAAGTTTTATCGGATGGTTTTGAGGAGAAAAGGGCGTGGAGGGGGGGGCCTAGTTTCCCTCCCATCTCTTTTGGCTCTTAAAAATTGAACTAGAACTTTCAGTTTTCAACAAAATAAGCCCTCTCTGAGGTTTAATTGAGTATTCCTTCCATAAGATTCATACACCCCTATGGAATAACTTACAACACCCGCCTCCGAACCCTGGGGGATGACCTTTAAACTATTTTTAACAAAATCAGTATCGTAAAATTTTTTTGGATATATTTGAAAAAAAAACGCTTGGGGGGCTAGTTGCCCTCCGGTCACTTTTGACTCTTAAAAATGGCACTAGAACTTCCGATTTGCAATCGAATGATCTCCCTCCGAAGCTTAAGTGACGACCCCTTCCATATGAAGTATAACCATATTGACCTTCCATAAGAACCCTATTGAAACCCAGCAAAACTTAACTTACAACGCCTGCCCCGGGCCCAAAGGGATTGTGTCGACACAGGAGATTTTGCTACAGTATCTTTGAACTATTTTTAACAAAATGGCTTTCTCAAAATTTTTATCAGATTTACTTGGGGAAAAAATGCCGTAGAGGGAGGTGGAGGTTGCCCTCCGTTCCCTTTTGACTCTGAAAAACTGAACTATAACTTTTCATTTCCAATAAAACGAGCCCTCTCTGAAGTTTATACCAGCATCCTATAAGAACCATATTTGCCCCCAGGGCATAACTTACAGTAACTGCCCCGGGCTCTGGGGGTTGTGTCGACCCCGGAGTTTTTGTTATATGATCTTTGAACTATTTTTAACAAAATGATTACCTCAAAAATTTTTATCAGATGTAATTGGGAAAAAAGGACGTGGGGGCTAGCTGCCCTTCGATCACTTTTGGCTCTTAAAAAGGGCGCTAGTACTCTCAATTTCGAATCAAAGGATGCCCTTTTAAGGTTTATTCAATGACCCCTTCCAAATAAAGGGCTTGTTTGAAAAATAACAATAATAATAATGATAAAAAATTAGAGCCGTATGGCCTTTTCTATTGGCAACACTAAAGAGTTGCCTCTGATAACCAAAAAGACTTAAGGAAAACTGACCTCTTTCCCACATTCTTTTCATCCCAACGTCATTTGATAGAAATTTTGAGATTGTAGTTTCATAACGCATAGTTGAAAGCTCCGGCTTCTATACCTTGGGGGATGAAATGACTCTGCATTGTCCCTGGAGAAAGGGCTGAAGATACGTAATTTGCCCATTGTTTACATATGGTATCTGGTATTGGGAAATGTACGAAAAAATTTTGTTTGTGTTTTCTGCGAGGGGGGAGAGTAGAAAAGGTACTTCTTGGCACGATTTGGAATACGGTTAAAAAAGAAATTTTTTCAACTGAGAGTTAGGAGCAGCATAAGCGAACATAAATTATTCTGTATATAAAGGGGGTTGCCCCCTCCTGAACCCTCGCACCTTACACTAAAATTTGACTTTTGCTCAAAATTATTTAAGAAAGACTGCTCAAGCACAAGGTTTCTTGAATTTTAATGAGATATGATTTTAAATATATTTAAATAATTAGCGTAAAAACAAGGTCATTGAGTCCTGGTTAAAATTCGCTGAAGTAAGGATGCTGGGACAGTTTAAAAAATCGTCTTAGCTTTAATGGTCGTATTTTATTGTAAGTCCCTTTACTTTTATATATTTCTGTCTTGCTGAGGACGGCCCTTGGATATAGGGCCATAATAGGGTCATAGGGTATAATCCCACTGTCTTGTGAAAAGTTTTCTCTATTGTTTTTCTTATTGTTGATGTTTATGATCGAAAGGGTGTGTGGTCTTTGTCGCTATTTACGAAAACTTGTTTCTTCAAAAAAACAGATGAAAAGACCAAAAAACAGATGAAAAAGCTTTAGTTATATATTATTTGTTTGCATATATTGTATATATTTAAAAAAATAAATTTTATACACTTGCGGGGAGTTGTTCAATTAGCGTTGATTCCTTGACGATGTAGAGGAAATTTCGACCTGATTTTGATTGTCGGGCGATGTGACGTAGTCCAGGGATCTATTGATGAGTTGATCTCTTTTTCTTCATCTATTTTTTAAGGGGAATTTAGTATAGATATTTTTAATTTTATTGTTAATTAGTTATTGCAAGTTGTTTCCCAATTAAGGGGTCATCAAACCCTTTGAGATATTTTCTTTGTTATTGTTTATTTAATGAAATAAAAGGAACTTTAACTTTAATGGGAGGAGAATATTAGCAGCCTGTGTTTATGCTGTTGGAAAATTTGTGGGTCCTAGTAAAAAATAGGTTTCGGATTTGGTCGCATACAAACATGTTAAAATGTCGGAAACCACGAAGCCCAGCCACTTAGATGGGTGAAAAAGACTAGACCAAGTCTTTAGGTAGGAAAAGAATGTAGCATGGGTGAAAAGAGAGCCTGATGAAACCAGGATGCTTTGAAAAGACTAGACCAAGTCTGAAGCTGGTGAAAGGAAGTTGCATAGGGAAAAAAGAAAGTAAGGTGAAACCAAGATGAAACCAAGAAGATTAGAAAGAATAGATCAAGTCGTATGACATGGAAAGAAAGTTGCATGGTTATAAATAGGGCCAGAAGAGACCGAGAGGGTAGGATTGGACTAAACCAACTCTTAAGTCAGGAAAATGAAGTGGCATGAATGAAAAGAGGTCCATGGGAGGACAAGAGGTCTGGAAGAGTGTGGACTAACTCTTAAGCCAGGGAGTAGAAATCGTATTGGGCGAAAAAGGTCAGATGAGACCAAGAAGAATGAAAAGAATATATAAAATTGCAAGACAGGAAAAGAAAATCATATGTATGAAAATAGGGCTAGGTGAGACCGAGAGGGCTGGATAAGACTATACCAGCTCTTAAGCCAGGGAAATGAAGTGGTATAGATGAAAAGAGGTCCAGGAGAGACCAAGGGGACTGGAAAATAGTAGACAAAGTTTTTAGCCAGGAAAAGGAAGCCATATGGGGTGAAAAAGGGGCCAGATGATACCAAGAAGGTCGGAACGGATAGATCAAGTTGTAAAACAGGAAACGCAAGTAGCATGGGGTGTGAAGAGGGAAAGATGGTACTAAGAAAGCTGGAGGGACTAGATCAAGCCGTAAGACAGGGAAAGAAAGTTGCATGCGTGAAAACAGGGCCAAGTGAGACAAATAGGGTCGAAAAGACTAGTCTGTAGCCAGAAAATGAAAGTAGTATTGGACGAAACGAAAGCTGGATGAGACCAAGAATTTCGGAAAAGATTAGACAAAGTCTTAACCAAGAAAAATTAAGTCGTACAGGGTGGAAAGAAACCAGGTGAAATCACAAGGTTTAAAAAAGACTAGATAAAGTCTTTATCCAGGAAAAGGAAGTCATATCAGGTGAAAAATAATCTGCTCAAGAGCCATTGATTTGAAGCACATTGGACTTAGGAGCTACTTCCAAGACTGTGACACAGTACAATAAGAAGCACAATTAGAACTTTTTTTCCTATCTCCGTAAAAAAACTGTTCGTCCGATGTCGTACATGGCTTTTTTCTGTGATGAGTTGACCATCTACAATAAGAGACTTAGAGTGACCTTCTGGTCTCATGGACAGTCGAGTAATTGCCTTAATCACATCCAAGGTCTTATTTATATTTGTACCACAATCAACAAATCTTTGAGTAAAATATATAGTTTTGGCTTTGTGGATAATCGATTTCAGCCAGGACAACTTAAATGTTTTAACTCTGCATCACTCAGTCTGTTCTTATACACATTCCAGAGATTCCAAAGGTTTCTTATACAGTTTACAGAGTATGTTTTCCCATGCTAATATTTTATATAAAAGTATCCTGGAAAATGCTTATCTAGTTTACAAGAATGTACTGTATTATTCTCAACAAAAATACATATGCTCTTATTTAGATAACAACCTAAATAAGATTTATTTAAGAATTCTAAGAATTATTTAAGAATTCTTCTTAATTTATTTAAGAAAAAATAAATTAAGATTTATTTAAGATAACAACCATAAGAATTCGTCCTGACTAAAGAGAAAATAAAATATCCTGACCCCAGAAAAATCTGAGATAAATATTTCCTGAGAAGTCACTAAGAAAGACGAACAAAAATCTGTCAGTACGCCCCCTGTCTATTTGCTGGGAATACAGCCCTTGTTATCAACTTAAAACTTTAAGGAATGATTATCAGCAATTATTAAACGGTCAATCTGCATTCATTTGTTCTTTTCAGTAATCTTAGCTATGAGGGTAATTTTTTATTACTTTTTCTTATGAGAAATAAAACGCACTTGCTCGAAATAAAGATCGTTTTGAAGGTGAAATGAAATTTTACGAATGAGAGGTGAAGATATTAAGAGAGTTTTAAAGGATTTGGGAACTTCAAGAGAGGGAGTCAAAAGTTTGTATAGATTCGAGTCAATGAGAAGCCTGTCCAACTTTGCAGGGCGAGACACTAGTCCTGCAAAAAGGGGTTAGTTGTAACGGGTGTATAAAAAAAATGATAGAAACACTTAAAGACTAACTTAACACTTAAACACTTAAACACTTAGAGATAGAAACACTCACCTGCAATATAAAACATGATTTGATTTACTAAAATCAGTGATTTTGTCCACTTCCCACGGAAGCTAACATAGAAGAAAAACACTCTTTGAGCATTGAATGGGGCATAACAAATTATGAAAGCAATTACTACGGTAACTGAAAAGAGATAAAAAAAAAAAATCAAATTAAGAAAATGTGTCATTGACAGAAAGGTATGTGGCGACAAGGAAAGTTCACACACAATCGTACTTTTCAGTAGTTCTCCAGCGTTAATTAACTTGGAAAATGAAGCTCATTAAGAAACACAGAGGACAGAAAATATTCCATTACCCTAGTGAACTAAGGAAATAGCAGTTTGGATGTCTTGGACAATTGACTGGAAATTCGAAGAACCGTCACAAACCTCATCAATCCATTCGTTTTAGGCAGAAATACACAAAAATAATTTTGCAGATGGAGAACCATAGTGATATAGTTATATATTATTAATACTTACTTTCTGCCAATATAAGACCTCTGATTGTTTGAAATTAATATTTGATTAAGAAATTAGTCATGTGGTCAAAATAATGAATATTTTCACCATAAATATCGACTATAACAGATAGGGATGTTCTAGTCCAGTAAAAGTATGGTTTGACCGGGACAAAATTGCAACACAAGGTTTTTTTTACACTAAAATGTTCACAAAAAATCGCTGAACATTATATCCAAAATCCGTTAAAATTCGCCCGTCAAGAAAACTTTATGGGGCTGCTTAAAGAGAGTGGAAGGGGGCAAAAAAATAATTTTTTCCATTTTTGACATTTAGGAAGCTTTTGTCACACTAAAATATCCAGAAGAAATCGCTGAACAACATATCCGAAATCTGCTAAAATCTGCCCGTCAGAAAAATCTTCTACGGCTACTTAAAGGGGGTGGAAGGGACAAAAATTTTTTTTTTCTTTTTTGGCAATTAGGAAACTTTTTTACACAAAATGCTAAAAAAAATTGTCGAACAACATATCCAAAATCTGCGAAAATCTCCCGCCAAGAAAATCTTCTGGGGCTGCTTAAAGGGGGTGAAATGGGTGAAATTTTTTTTCGATTTTTGTTATTTCTGTACGTACGGGGACTCGATTCAGGTATAAATGAACTCGCTGAAACCAAAAATGACGTTACTTTTATTGTAACACGTCTGTAACTTATCTTAAACTATAAATACGATTTTAATAACTGCATCGCAAAGATATAGGAAATAGCTTTTCTTCCGAAGTGTTAGAAAGATCAGATCAATGGAAGCCTGAAATACTTCAAACAGCAACACAGGAAAATCTCGAACGGTAATTTAAAGGAGCAGAGAAGTATCCCACTCTTTGTTGCTTCGCTAATCGTTGAAAACCTGGTTATCCGATGAGATTCAACCGCGTGAAGACCAGAATGCAGAAAAGGGAAACAATAGGCATAGACACATAGAAACTTGAAAAATCATTCTTATTATCGGCTTCTTTTACAGTTGGAAAACAAAAACATTAAAAAGTCTATGTATGAATCACAGTTTTAAAAATAATCATTTTTAAATCACATAACCACTGTTATTGCAAAACACTAAAATTCTTCTTCTTCTAGAGATGTTGGTTCAGAGTTATTACAACTTGTTCCCATGCACTCTCCACAAGCAAGTGTGGAGGGCATGCCATTCTTACGGCAAGTGCATCTGGCCGTATCGCAACCTGATTTGCATTTGCAACGGATAATTTGAAGAAGACTTTGGGAAGCTGGTTTCTTCTCCGTCATTACTGGTATGCAACTATCAGCAGAGAGTCGCCATCCCCAGTTAGCCGGTTTCACCGCAACAACCTCGCATTTTCATTCCATTACCTGCAAATACACGCGTATTTGCCCTGAGTTTTTCTTTGATGGAGCAAATATTCCATAGCTTATGTTCGTTTGAAGTTTTCGTCTTGGATCTGAAATACAGGCCTTTGCGGGTGGCAGTGACATGATAGAGGAGAAGGATAAGGAGGTCAGTATCGTTGCCAATGAAATACGTCAACTAAGTTCTTGCACTATGAATGGCTGTGGTTGCAATCAGGACATCCGTGTCAGCAGAGGCATGTTGTACCGAACAACCTGCTGAGGACAATTTTTCTCCTATTGCTAGAATTATCCGCTGCTTGCTTGTGCAGTTCTGCAAGAACTATTCCTTCTTTCTTGTTAACTTTGTTGTACCAGTGAATTCTGCCACTGGGCACTGTTTATCCCTGGAATGTTTGAGGTGAGCCATACCTTTCGTCGAAGGACCATTGTCATATCCATCAAAAACTACCAAAGCTTTGCCAAATCTAGTGGTGAAATACTTGACGTAACTTTCGCAAATGAAGTCAAATGTAGAGTTGGGTTGCCAAGTCAATCTCTGGAGCAGCCAGCCACCGTCAACGACATAGTGGCAAGAGTCTAAGCGCTCATCCGAATGGTCCCCTGACACCTTTTGAATTGCGTTTGATAGAGAGGGTTTGTCGACAGGACGCAGAACTTCATAGAATCCAAACAGGGATGGGAGATAGGTACAAAGCTCATACGACAAAAGGTCTCGAAGATCAAGTTCTTCCCGGTTCGCCACCGTAGCTAAGCGCTGGAACAGAAGCACTTGATCTACATGAACCGGTTCACCATCAATGTTAACAGCTGATTTGGATGCCATTGTAACAGCATTGTCTTTTTTCCGGAACGAAAATGAATCAGCTGCCTTCCCAGTCATTTCGTCTGAAATTCGGGCTCCAACTTTTTTCACGGTGTCCGCATCTATATTAACTGATGCAATTACGCAGGTAACGATGTTGAGGAGCCCTCCGTGTTCTCTGAACAGAATCAGGGTTTGCAAAAAGTCTAGGACCGCCTCCGTGTCATAAATATCTCTCTTCATCCGCTACTGGAACGTTTCGACATGTTGATCACTTTTGGAGTAACTCAGGCTAGTCAGATCTTGCATTGAGGCATTTACTTCAGCATATATCAGTATCGAAAAAGCCCATATCAGACGCTGAGTTTGTGTGATCCCCCGTCCAATAGTTAGTCCATCTGTTGTCTTCAAACTGCGCATTAGAGCTTGCTCAACGACTAGATCCGGTGGCAATCCAGCCCAGTACAGATCACTTCTTCGTATAAAAAACTGACTGATTTTGAAAATAGAGTAGAGCTCTCGATTGCTTTATTTTTCAGGTCAATCATAGTCTGGAGATGAAGACGATCGGACTTCGCGCACAGGTTGTGCCCTGCTGCCGTATAGTACGGAAGTATCTGTTCAAGGCTATCCAATTACAGATCCCAATGCCCGTGCCTCTCTGCTCTAGTAAATTACGCAATACTTTCACCATGTCCACTTACTGACACCACAATTATGCTGTTCGATTGCCCCTTAGCTCCTCTTTCTTCTTTCTTAGTTTGTTAGCAGCGCTAGTTACGGCTTCGCACGAATTGACATCTTCTATAGAGACCTCACCAGCATCAAGACCCTTGAAGATCACATGGGCTTTATCGATATTCTCGAGGGTCTCAAATTCCCTATCTTCATTGTGTTCAATCGAGTTGTGCTTGTCGTCAAGTATCAAAATGGCAAGAGCTCACTAACTGCTCGAGATAGTGCTTTCCCGCTCTTAATATGCTTTACTGCATTCTTGGCGTAAATTTGCTCAAGCACTTCTTCTAATCCAGTGTCTTCCATAATATGTCCGATTAAACCCAAAAAGCTCATGTGAGCGTGAAATCCTCCAAGTAAGATAGTGAGGTCTTTCAAAGAGCTTCCTTTCGGCTCAGAGTCCGCAATTGTCACTGCCTTCCAGTAAAGGAGCTGATCAAAAGTCACTACAGACGCAACATTTTGTTTCCTTGCCGGTTCACACACGTATAGCAAGGTTGAGTAGATACAAGACTGGCCACTTGGCTTATAGTCAATCATTGCATGGAAGAAGACGGCAGATTTGCCAGGGTGAGATCCCTTGTGTACTGATTGCATGATTCCAGACCAGTTTGGACATGGCTGTCTGAAAAACAAAGACGAATACCATAATAAGTCGGTATTAGAATCGTGAGGCTCATCCAGTCGTGACAGCAAGGGTTTGTGCAGGACGTTCGGGCCCGTCTGTCGTGCTCTGTTGTGAAAGTGAAAGAACAAGGATGAAGTTTTTATATCTTCAGCAGAGACCTCTTTTCTAGGAATGAACCTTGGTAATTTTCCAGGCATCGGAGTGATGGCAGAAATAACCCCCATTCCATGGAAAGTACCGCGTCCGTCTATAGTACAATTGTCATGGTTGACATTGCCAGCGACGTTGTGGAGAAAAATGTGTTCCGGAACGCCCTTAGGTGCTTGGTTTTCGCTGACTGCCTCACAGTTTTTGAACCGGAGCACATCGCTATAAGACGAACAGAAACCGAGTTTGTCCGGCGTGTCGATAAGAAAACGAGAAACAAAATGGTGGATTATCTGGACTGCCAGTGCTATCTGCAAAGGGGCGAGTAAGGCACGTGGCCGCATCGCTTGCATTATTGCTTGTCCAATTGAGGCTTGAACAACAGTGCAGTTTTCGCCCGGCATAAGTCTGGCAAGTAGCAGGCGCAGGGATGCTGAAACGAATTCTAAGTTTCTATCTACTCAGGGCAACTTGTCGATGCCCTGATAAAGGTCTGAGCGAGTGTTCACTTGTTTTACTTCGTTCCGAATAATTATGGCAAGTGTCTCGATCAGATTTACTTTTTCTGTCTCAGGATCCTGCTCTTTCGGAGGAGTGTAGTATTCGTGGAGAATGGACTTCGCGGTTTCACAGAAAGTAATGATATTGTGTTTACCATTCACATCGGCAATTAAAATTCGTTCGCCATAATGCTCTTCCAATGCTCTCTTTAGATGCTTTGCACTCTATGGTTCAACATCGTCATACCCGCGAAGAAAGTCTTTTCTGCAATCTCTCGTAAGGTAACTTGCTCGTTATACATTCCTTCATAGAGCTTGGGGGCTTCCTTAAAGGCTTCTAGTCTCACTTCATCAGGTGGTATTTCCGATTTTCTCCGTTTAGCTGATGTAGGATTATCATCAACACTGTCTGAAAACCGTTTTGGCATAGTCTTTTTAGTTCGAAAGTTCGTCAAACATTTTCTATGGTAGACTGCATCTGCAACACGCAAGTTTGAAGTAGCGCTGTTAATGCGACCAAGCACAGTCGTTCCCCAAGTGTCATTCCTTTTACAACATATCTTGACCACAGTACTCTGGATGTCGTAGGTACTCACTTTGGATCAAATGCCATAGACTTCTCATCTTGAACCTTTGCTTTCAATAATAACAGGTTTTGCAGAAAACAAACATGAATTCATGAATTCAAAACCACCCCTGTTTGACCTTAGAGTCCGAAGTATTTCGTCTTGACTAGCGTTTGGGAGAGACTTGTTTTCAAAGTAACTCGCAATACGTTTCTTATCACAATAGTCTCTTCGGCATGCAATGTGAACTTTATCACCCGGCACTGCCTGTAGATCGTTTCCTTTAGAAAGACTAGCAAAATTTACTCCATCCGCACCTGTTTGAGTCAAAACGGCAGTAGCGATGAGCGGCGAGAAACATATTTTGAATTTCGAATCCATTAGTTTTTTTGAACTTGCTTCAGGTACTCTCTAGACCTGAAAATAAGATTTTTGTTTGACGTTCTCGTGTAGCAGGGAAATGGTTAAATACACAAGGAAAGGACAAGATATCAATTCCATCTCACATGGATAGCACCAGAATACTGTCAATCGATAAATAGAACTGACAGAAACTGGGGCCCGTCATACCTCCCATAATAATAATAAGCACCATGGGTGCCCATAAGGGGGGAGCAAGGGGGGCCAGCCCCCCTGGCTGAATGACAGGGTCATATACTTGTATCAATTAAAAAAAAATTCCACAGAATAAATTTTCAAAGAAAATAAGCAGAAATAAAGTCAAATAATCTTCCAAGCGTAAAACTACCACAAATCACTATCAACATTTAAATGAAACTCAAAACGAACAGAAATTATAATAAATAGCCAAGTCAAACTCAAAACGAGCAAAAATTAACATTACTAGGGCTGGCAACCCCCATGCCTTCTCAAGACCAGAACATAACTTAGGCTTTACTGAAAAAAAAAAAAATGCTGTGGATTGTCAGTTTGACATACCTATAAACTCAAAACGAAGTGCCGAGTAGACCAGGTAAGCCCCCCCCTTAGAATTCAGCCTATGGGCGCCCATGATCAGCACCCACCCAAAGTCAGTATTAATTGCAGATGATAACTAATCTTAATAAGAACAAGACGTATACCTGAGTCATCGAATGACAACTCCAATGAGCATTCGCTGCGAATAACTAATCTTAATAAGAACAAGACGCATACCTGAGTCATCGAATGACAACTCCAATGAGCATTCGCTGCGATTCCGCTAAACTTTCATGTCTTTCCGACGACAGCTAGTAGTCACACCACATCTAGCGACGGATCTGCGCCGTTTACATTTTTCAAGGCACCGACAGATGGCTCTGATCTCAAAATAAATTGATAAGGAGGTTTAATCCCCTCCTCCCTCAAACAATAACTTCTGTTTCAATATTGATTGACCCAAGCTATGGCTTAGCTTCATACGGATGAGGCAACATATCAAGTCTACTTACTCATAATAATGTTTTTGCCAAACTAGCTGATATAAGCTTGATAAATATCTGTGTAGGTGTCCAACCGACAATTTTGTTGTTTCAGCTGATTCTGTACTGCGAGCAATCCAACGCCTAAAGCGTAAGAAATCTTCTGGCATCGATAAAATAAGCGCTCTTCACATTCTGCATGGAAGTGAGCTGCTGGTAAACCATATTGCTCTTTTGATGCAGATGATTGTTATCCAAGGAATTGTACCGTCTTCTTTCTCAATCGGAGATCTCACTCCAATTCCAAAGAAAGGTAAACTCGCAACCCAGTGCTCGTCCTCCCTATAACAGTGGCTACTACCTTCTGTAAGCTTTTTGAACTTCTGTTCATTGACCAACTGAATGCAAAATTCTATGTTCGACCTAACCAATTCGGATTCCAGCCACGTCTCGGTTGTGCCCACGCTTTGTTGGTTGTTGCGAAAGCATTGATCGATGCAGATGCATCAGGTGAAACTCATGTGTAGGCTGGGCATGATGTTCGTAAAACGTTCAAGTCTCTCAGTCACGCCCCTACGCTACTCCATGCAGCAAAACATGGAGTGAGTCCTTTATATATCAGAGCCCTTTAAGACATATATTCTCGTCTTAAATTTCGCCTAATACTTCACTCTTTAGCTAAAGTTGACGGCTCTCAAGTCTACGCACCAACCCGTAATATTTTTGTCAATGTTGAAAAAGGTACCCGTCAAGGTGATGTTTCTTCCCCTTCACTCTTCAATAATGGAGTTCTTGATGTACAGTCAGCTGTTCCCACATCATTCATCTTTGCCAGTCTTGATTTATCTCTCGTATGTTATGCAGACGACATTCTGAATTTGAGCCGCACTATCCAGCGCGTTAGCGAGATTGTCGTAACGCTACAATCTAAGTATGCAAAACTAGGTCTTCAGTTCAATACTGAAAAGTCCGAAGTTGCATTCTTCAACTGGAAGTAAGCATCACCTGGGGATATTCCTCTCGGAAATAGTAGGATTAAGCCAGTAGATCATATCACCTACCTCGGTCTTCCCATTGGTTCGTCAGTAATGCACACGCGACAACTATTAATTGCTCACATTGAGCGTAGAGTTGGGTTATCATATGCTTCTTTTGTAACTAATAAGTTACGGTTCAACCGCCATCTTGTCTCTAAACCTTTTAACTCTGTCGCTCTACCACATTGTTTGTACATATCGCCGTTTTAGAAAATGTTCACAAATTCTGACAAGTCAAAAATTCGGTCAGTTTTCTTCCGGTTCGCAAAATATCTTTTACGTTTTCGCTCTTGGACGCGCAATTCTTATCTGATTAGAAAATTCAGCATTGCTGACGCCATTATAGCTGTGGAAAAGCGAATTCGTGCTTATAATTCCCGTATAAAGAAGTTGAATCATCCCTGGTCGTCAGTATTGGCCCATTAATTAAGATATATTTGTTGTGTTTTTTTATTTTTAAGTGTTTGTTTTCGCGCTTAGTGTAATTGTTGCAGTTTTTTAAACTGACTGATGATTTAGTCTCTTTTCGTATGAGTCCAATTTAAGCGACGCTGGTTATTCTCAAATTGGTGTCAATATTTTTTTTTTGATAATATATTGCGTATATTACTAATAATAGAGTTGTTTATTAATTATCGGTTATTTTAAGCATATTGCTTTAATTAAAGTTGTAAAAGGATCCGTGATTTAATAATTTCCTTGTTTATGTTATTTATTTATATCGGAGTAAATTAATCATTTGTTGAGACTAATCTGAGTTCAAGACCAGCGGGCGCAAGTGTCGTTTAACTGTTTTTACCGTTTCTTGTCATATTTACACTATTTAATATGATTATCTACTGTATATCTTTTTTAATTCACTTTTGATTGTTTTTTTTTTTTTAACAATTACGGCTTGATGCAATGATGTTAATATTATTTATGTTTGTTCAGTATTTAGGAGCCTAAAAAAAAAGAAAAGAAAGATGTCGCGTACCTACAGAGCAGTGTATAATTGTGTTTTTCTTTCTCGCTTTGTGTAATTTGTTCTAAGTGCTGATTTAGATCTTAGCTCCAGCGTTCGTCACTACAAACCACATGTATAGCTCCTAAGTTTATGTGTATTGCTTTTTTTTTGTTTTGCTTATTGCTCCGTCTTTTCCTTTTTTGTATGACGGGTTTTCCAATAGATAATAGTAATAAAAATACAGTCAGGTACTTTTGAAGATAGATGGCGTTCCTGTTCTCTGTTCTGTACAGCCTGCGTTTTCGAAACCTAACTGTACCTGGTTTTTAATGGGCTGTATAGACTAGAATATTCAAGTTTCTATGCGTCTATGCTTAGTCTCTCTTTTTCTAAAGTCTAGTTTTCAGAAGTTGATTCTCATCAGATAATCAGGTTCCCGACGACTAGCAAAGCAAAAAAGAGTGAAGTACTTCTCTGCTCCTTTAAGTTCGAGATTTTCCTGTATTGCTTTTCGCAGGCTGTTATTTCAAGCGTCCATTTGAAGTATTTCAGGCGTCCATTGATCTGATCTTTCTGTAAAATTTTGGAAGAAAAGCTACTGCCTTTATTTTGGCAATGGAGTTATCAAAATATATTTTTTTGTAGTTTTATATAAGTTAGAGAAGTGTTACAATAAAAGTGATATCATTTTCGGTTTCAGCGAGTTAATTTATACCAGAATCGAGTCTCCAAACGTACCTAAATAACAAAAATCGAAAAAAGGATTTTTCACCCCTTTCACCCCCTTTAAGCAGCCCCAGAAGGTTTTCCAGCGGGCAATTTTTAGCGGATTTTGAATATGTTGTTCAGCAATTTTTTCTGAACATTTTAATGTAAAAAATCTTCCTAAATGTCAAAACTGGAAAAAAACTATTTTTTTGCCCCCTTCCACCCCCTTTAAGCATCCCCAAAGGTTTTCCCGGCGGTAGATTTTAGCGGATTTTGGATATGTTGTTCAGCGATTTTTTTGAACATCTTGGTTTAAAAAAAAAACCCTTTGATTGCAATTTTGTCCGGATCGACCCACTCTCCTTCCTACTTTTACTGGACTATTTGTGATAGCCTACTATGAAAAATTTTTAGTCTTGGAAAATATATTTATAATACACTTTCATTTTCAACATTTCAAACATTTAACGTTAATCAACATTGAATTAACTCGCAAAAATAGTATTCATAAGATAGTTCACTTAGTTCAACAGAGTAGAGACTGAGATCAATATTTGTTAGCACTAAGTTCCTTGGTATTCCCATTGGTAGCATAATACGCTATGGATACTACATACTGATTAGAAATACTTTATCGTATCTCAACCTTAAAAGCAACAGTCATTTCTGCAAAGATCCCTTCCAGCCGTTACTTCCTGTTTACCCTATATGAAGCTGTCATCCTCTCTCATATGTCTTAGCTCATTTTTAGAAAACTCAATTATTCTGATTGAACAAAAAAGTTTTCCATTTCATTCAGTATTAAAAAAATCTCCTGGGATAACAATTATGGACAAGTCACTCAAAACTAATCAATAAATCAAACAGTGCATGGTAGTGAAGAGTAAGAAAAGAATGACTAGAGCCTGAATAATTTAATTGATTTAAAAAAAGAGAAAAAACACCCAAAAAGATAAAGAAGCTTAATGAAAATCACACCATCAGATTCAGCGTATCAGATAAATATGTGACACAAGTTTTAGTCTCCTATCTACAAACACTTAGAGTTATATGTTTTGTTCCCAGAAGAAAAATGATGAATGTGTTTTTTATTATTATTTTTATCCCAGAGATAAGCGTTTTTAACTAAGCGATCAAGCGATGGTATATCTGAAAGGAAATTAAAATATTTATTTGTGGCTAAAAAATTGTGCCACTGGCAGGTGGCTCTTTCTTCCAGTTTATGTCTCCACACTTCGATTTTGCCTCAAAGAGGACCAAGCTGATGTTGATTAAACACTATGAGATAGCCAATCGATTTAAAAGTATCAACACACTATAAATTGAACTTCCCAGTTGCAGGAAAAGTAGTGGCATACGGGGGTGAATTCGTTTCTGAATTACCCATAGTCACGTACATCATACAAGATAAATGTTCAGTTGAGATATTTATTTTAATCCTTCAATTAACTAAACCGATTTACGAAGGAAGGGCAATGGGTCATTGTGTGGGTGGGAGTGGGGTTGCCAGATGCTTCATTATATGCATTTAACGCTTGTATTTCCTAACTTTAATTGAGAATTTTAGGGAAGACTGGGAGGATAAATTTTTTGAAAAGACGGGAAGGGGGTTAAAAACTGTTATATAATATCTTCTAACTCCGGGGAATATCTTTGGTCAATGTCTTCATTATTGATGCTGGGGGGTGACAGCACTACATCCATTGCAAGTATACTTTTCCAATCGAATGATCCCCCTCCGAAGCTTATGCGATGACCCCTTCTATATGAAGTGCCTCTGGGAAAAAACTAATGAAACATTGGAGCCATATGGCTTTTACTATAAGCAACGCTGTAGCGTTGCCTCTGAAAAGTGAGCTAGAATTCAAAATTTACTATGAAATGAACCCACTCTGAAGTTTATGCAAGCATCTCTTCCATAAGAACCATGTATGTCACCAGGGTATACCTTACAGTGCCTGCCCCTGGGCCCTGGGGGCTGTGTCGACATTGGAACTGCAAGAATACCTTTCTATGTACCGTAAAATTCACATACCTAACTATATTCACATACCTACCTGTAGAGAAGTAGAAAAGCAGGGCCTGGATTATTGCCATCCCCAATGCCATAGCACATTTAAGCGGCTCAAAGTTTCCCGAAAAAATAGATTATCGATGCTTTTTTTTATTCCCAAGGGTGTATACTGTTATTCCGATTATAAAAAGCATAAAATTGTTTTTTTCATATGTTCAAATCTAAAAGTTAAAAATATCCTTTGTAATGCTTACATCTTGTGTTAACTAAAATTTCAGATAGCATGAAGATTCTTAGTTTTGGTGCCTGGATCTAATTATTCCAAACAACTGGATAAAGAGGAATACCTTCTTAAAAGGTTAGAAGAAAGATAAGGATACAAGTGTAAAAATCCTTTCGAATATAATCTGTGTTTATGTTACTGAAAAAATGTTTTTTTTTGCTCTTTTGCACTACGTGGTATATAAGTGGTAAATAAGTTGTATATATTAACGCGATATTTCAGGAAACTCGTTTGAATGATAGAAATATCTTTAATATGCTATAAAAACTGAGAGGGTGGGATAAATTAAGTGCCTTTCCAGTATAAAATTCTATGTAGAGTGTTTAACTGATATCTTCTTGAATATAATCATGATTTTCATACAAAGGAGGGGACCCCCCAGGATTTTTTCAGTATTTAAGTTTAACAATTCTTAGCTCCGTTTTTAAGTAATTACAGCCAGTTCCAAGCCTGGATAAGAAAGGAGGGTTTTTGCGGTAGTCTAGCAGCGAGCCCTTAGAAAAAAATTCATTCTATAAGAAACATCCAAAAAGTGTAACCGTAAATCTCTTTTCAATGACGACCCCTGAACTCCTCCAATGGACAAGATTTTGAATGCAAAAACACCACTGCAAATTTGATTTTGGAACATTCGAACGGTAACGCAGCTGTCAAAGGTAGAACAGCTAGAAAAGGATATGACCCTCTATTGGCTAGACATCATGATCCACTCGGAAGTACAGTGTCCAGAAAATGAAAATCAAATGCTCAGCGGTGGAATCATCTTAATATTTAGTGTCCATGAAACACGACGAAAAATTGAAGTGGCCATAGTCATTTCAAAAGCTGCGGTGAAATCACTGATTATCTGGAAACCCGTGAGCGACCGCATTATGACTGCTCGCTTCTACGGGAAACATGCCAAAATGACCTTGTTGTTCGCTATACACCCACTACAAGGACAGAGTCGATCAGAAAGAGACGTTCTACAATGAGCTAACATCTCCTTAAAGATGTACCCAGATATGACATTCTATGTGTCATGGGGATTTCAATGCGAAGGTTGGCAACGACAGAAGTTTTTATATTGAAGTCATTGCAACCGCAGTCTTGAAGGATGCAACTAAAATGGAGAGTTGCTAATTAAAAAGATCGGTCCTTTGGCTTGGTTGTTAGTAGCACTTTCATTGCCCATAAAGACATATACAAGTACTCCTGGATTTTACCGTATAGACAACCAAAAAACGACCGATCACTTTCTTATTAGAAAGAAGTGGCAGACTTCGCTACGTGATGTGCACTCATTTAGAGGGGCTGATATCTTCTCTGACCATAGCCTGATGGCTGCAAAAATTAGAGTAAAGTTGTTGGACCCTAGAAAGGTGACTACAATTAGGCAACGGCCCTGGGACTATGAAAAATGGAGTGACCTATATATCTAGTCACAGTTTGTGATTAAACTGACCAACAGGTTTAAAACGTTTTATCTATTGCGAGATGAAACTCCAGAGGTAGCTTGGACTGCTATCAGAAAATCCTATAGTGTTACTGCCTACGAAGCCCTTTGCATGAAGAAGTCACCAAAGGATGACTCTTTCGAACCATTGGATCTGATCGAGAAGAGGGCTGAAAAGAAGAAATTACCTTTCAAAACACTTTCCCCTGATGGGAGCCACATTCTTAAACAACAATATGCTATGCTTGATTAGACTATAAAGAAGAGCGCCCACGCTAATAAACGTCGTAGCCTAAAACAGAAAGCTCAGAAGGCTGAAGAAGCTGCTAGAAGAGGAGACTCTCGTTCAATATACTTCATCACCAATACGATAGTTGGAAAACGTCCGAAGACAGATGGACCTGACGAAGATTGAATCTGGAGGACTTCTTGCTGACCCTGATAACGTGAACAAAGCCTGGGTGACACATTTAGAAAAGTTATTAAATAGACCAAAAGCTGCTAATCCTTCAGTTATACCAGGCACGCCCTTTTTAAATCTAACCGTCGGTAGTGAAGAACCCTCTGGTGGGGAGATATTAACTGCGTATAAGAAGTTGAAGTCTGGAAACTCTCATGGAGAAGACGGGATTGCGGTTGAAATAATTAAATTCTCAGTAGCTATAAGCATGACTGTGTGGACCTATTTTTGTCTATAATCTGTAGAGCAGAATAAATTTCTAAAGATAGGACAAAAATACACTCGTCAAAAAATTCCAAAAAGGCAACCCTAGAAAATGCAAAAACTATAGAGGTATCAGCCTAGTATCAATACCTAGAAGATTTCTGGTGAATATGCTCCTTAACAAAACCCAACTGGCGTTGAACGATTATGTCCGGGAGGAATGGCATGAATTCCGGCCAAACCGATCGTGTGTCGATCTTGTATTTACGCTTAGAATGCTGATGGAAGAAGCCAATTAATGGCGCAATTGTATGTACTTTGTCGTCATAGACTTCAAGAACGCTTTGGACTCGGTAGATTGCAAAATGCTTTGGAATGTTCTACAATACTATAGAGTTCCTAATAAGCTCATCCGAATTATTGAAACCTTCTGCAAAGGCACATAATGCTGCGTGAAGAAAAATGACAGAAATACCCGTTACTTTCGTATCATGACCAGGGTGAAACAAGGTTGAGTGCTGTCACCAGTACTATTTACTTTCTCCATACTCATTTGAGGCTGTTCTACAGAAACGTCCACTCAACGCTATGCTATGGTTCTTAAACCTGGCAAATAGATTAGTAACTTGAAAAGAAACTCCTCGTGCTCAAAAATGTGTGTTTAAGGCCCATTTTAAATATCCAATGAACCCCAAAAGTAACGAACGGTGCTGTTCAACAGAAGATGTCTCAGTCACTTATAAATAAAATGATTAAATATAGGGAGTGGATATACCTCGATCAAGTGAGCCACCTGCCCGAAATTCGACTACCGAAGGTTGTGTCAGTGGCTTCAGTAGCTGACACGTGGTACCACAAGAAGAGGACGCACCAAAAATATCCTACGATGCAGCTGCTTGGCTTACCTCACTAATCTCAATGCTTCAATCAAATCTCACCTTTCTTGGATGCCCCTTGCGCCTCTGAGGCACAGGAGGATCTATGGTCTAAGGTAACTTCGATATAAGTTTATTTTTATTGTTTTGATACTTTTATCAATCAAAGTGATTCAAATACTACTTCATTTTCACTGTTTTTGGGACTTACATCAATCAAACTCATTCAAATCTCATTTCATTTGACTAGTCTTGGGACCTTAACTGATCAATCATATTCAGTTTCTATTTCATTATACTGTTCTTGATTCTTTTCCCTATCAATCTGATTCAAATATGATTCTATTTTTACAGTTCTTGATGCTTTTACTGATCAGCGCGATTCAAATCAAATTGGAACCATACACGTTCTAACAATAGTAATAAATTAGATAAATCTTTTAAGCAAATTTGACGGAAATATTTATGCAACATAATTTTGTTAATTTAATTCTACTTTCTTAAATTAGGATGCTGTTTTTATTCACAAAGGCACATTTTTCTCAAAATGCTCTAACAATAGTAATAAAATCAATCATTCTTTAAGCAAACGCTTCTGAAATTTTCAGGTTACATATGTTACTTGAGATGTACTTTTAAGTATGGAAGGTTATTTGAGTAGCAATTTTATATTTTTTTCCTCAAAATACTGTAACAATAGTAATATAATTAGATGTATTCTAAGCAAAGGTGCCTGAAATATTTATAGTCCACTCTGGAGAGGACAGTCTGCAGGGTTAGGACTAAACACGAAATAGTTCTTATAAAATTCAAAATAGTTCCTACAAAATACAAAATAACTCTTACGAAGTACGAAATAATTCTTACAAAACACAAAATAACTGCTACAATATAAAAAATATTTCTTGCAAAACAAAATAATTTTTATAAATACAAAGTAGTTAAGACAAAATACAAAAAGGTTCTAACAAAATCCAAAATAATTCTTACCAAGCCCAAAATTGTTGCTACAAAATACAAAAAATGTCACACAAAATGCAAAAATGCTCTTACAGAACACATAATAGCTCTTAGAAAATACAAAATAGTTATGACAAAATACAAAAAGTCTTATAAAATAGTTCTTACAAAGTACAAAATAATTCACAAAGAACGAAAATAATTTTTACAATATAAAAATAGTTCATACAAAAGTCAAAATACTTCTTGCAAAAAAAATCTTATAAAATACAAATAGCGCTTACAAAATACAAAATGGTTCTTACGAAATACAAAATCATTCTTACAAGTTTAATAAAAAATTTAAAAATGCTCTTACAGAACATATAACAGCTCTTAGAAAATACAAAATAGTTACGACAAAATACAAAGGAATTCATACAGAATATAAAATAGTTTTTAAAAAATACGAAGTAATTCACACAAAACGAAAATAATTTTTACAAAATAAAAATAATTCTTACAAAAGTTAAAATACTCTTTGCAAAAAAAATTCTTATAAAATACAAATACCACTTACAAAATTCAAAATGATTCATACGAATTACAAAATAATTCTTGCAGGTTTAATAGATATGCCCCCAGGAGATGTCAGGGCACCACAATCCCTGGGGAAAGGAATATAAATTATGGAATTTTTTTTCCATTTTTACATAGAGGATTTAACATTGGGAAAGAAGGGAATGTTTTGTCCTGGGTACGTCCAAAAAGGCAAAGAGTATTGAGGTGAAATTTCGGAAAATTTTGGCAAGTGTGTTGAGCTATGTTAAAAAAAATACTATCCGCATTCAAATTATGAAAAATGCATAAATACAATGTTTTAGGAACAGGCAAGGTAATTAACTTGAAATACTCAGGGCCACCAGTTCTAATACTGCTGAAGCTCCAAATATGATTGGATGTGACTGCGACTGTTATCGACTGTGACAATTTTGAAGTGTGACTCCTTGCAACTGCTACTACATTTACTTGTGACCCCTTTCAGGGAATGTCGAAGGGGATGTTGAACCAAAAAACAACACAATTTGCATGTTGATTGTCGAAAGGGTGCACCAGCTACATCTCATTAATGGAAAAGGGCATTATGATGCACTTTCCAGGGCATATTGAACTGTGCTTAGTAGAGAAAGCACCCTTCCTGTTCATTTTAGACTCCTTAAAGCTGGTAAAATAAAAAAATAGCCCCTTTGTTCAAATTCGTTAAAAGATCTAATGAATATGTCTTTGGGAATGCTATGCCACTCACAACATTTTTTAACAAGGTTGTAAATTATACAATGTGCCAATTGTATACATAAAGGATTTATCATTGGGAAACAGGGATGATATATAATCCTACTCGTGTCAGAACAAATTAAAAAGAAAGCACAATTTGCCTACTGATTGTGGAAAGGGTGCACCAGCAACATCTCATTAATTCTAAAGGCAATACGTTGAACTTTCCAGGGCATATTGAGATATGCCTAATGGAGAAAGGGCTCTTCCTATTCATGACTAAAAGCTGGTAAAATCAGAAAATAGCCCATTTGTCCTCATTAGTTAATAGGTCTAATAAATATACCTGTGGGAATGTATGGCCCCACAAAACCTTTGGAAGCAAGGTTGTAAAATTCAACAATGTGCCAATTGTATACATAAGGGATTTATCATTGGGAAAGAGTTCAAATCATTAAATAAGAGTAAATTAAATTGATTATTCAAGTCAAACTTAAAGCGAAAACAAATCGCTTCAAACAGAAGTTTTGCTACTGCCTTCTTCCCCATTTCCTAACCGTAAAAGTCTAAATTCCACGGCATCATTTGCGCTTCGCTAAAAAAATATATATAAACAATATTGTGTTTTATAATTACAACGTTGAAAAAGGTAAATTATAGGGAAATCAAACCTTGAATTGTTGACTTTCAGCAATTATTATCCTTATATATCAAGTATCAGTTTATTTTTATTAGTTTTTTTTCCAAGGACTGTTAGAACACATATACTTTTCAAATGACGCAATAGGCTTTAGACTTTTACGGTTAGGGGAGGGAGAAGAAGACAGACGCCGAGTTCCCGTTTGTAGTGATTTCTGTTATTTTTTTCAAGTTTGACTAGAATGCTCGATTTAATTTTTGTTCGTTTTGAGATTTATTTATTCATTAATATCACTACCTGTTATCTATGTATGTTTACTATGATTGTTGATTTAATTTTTATTCTGTTTTGGCTTTTTTATTCCTTCATGTTAATTTTTGGCCATTTTGAGGTTGAATTATTATAGAAGTTTATTTCTACTGGTTATAATTTTAATATGGCTCTTTACATTTCTTTGAAAAACGTCTTGTTTGAATTTTTTTCAGGTGACATTATAGCTTAAAACGAACAGAAATTATTTGTACATTATCGCTCTTTACACTAAAGTCTTCTAGTTCCTTAAAAGTTCTTCACATTTCGGTTAAAAAGCCCTTGTGCTTTAGCAGTCGTTTCTAAAAACGGAAAAAAAGCCAAACTTTGCAAACATTTATAATTATTATGATTTATCAATCTCATTTCCATCGAGGCAGAATCGACTCTTTTTAAAAGTTTAGACTATTCGTTTTTTTCAACTAAGAGTAAAGAGGGGCATTATAAGTTAAAACGAGCAGAAATTATTTCGCATATAAGAGGGTCTCTCACCTACTTCACCTTCCGTTCTGTACGCTGAAGCTATAATGTTTCTCCCCCATTCTTTTAAGAACGGTTTCTCAATCCCAAAGGCAATATGAAAGGGACAAACAGTTTTTTTTTCACATTTGCTTGTTTTTGCAATTTTGCATTTGCTTTAAAGCAAATTCTTTTCGATTGCTTTAAAAGGAAATTGGCAAAACAAAACTCATACATTACACATTAAAAAATATATTCAGTAAAGTACTATAACACTTGTTTAAAGATATAGGGGGGGGGGTTAAAGAGGAAAAAAAAGGAGTATTTAGAGAGAAATAAGGAGTATTTTTTATTTTTTTAAGTTTTAAAATCATTGTTTACCCCCATTAGCCAAAAAAATGTTTATTTTATTTAATTAGATGTCTAAGAGTTGCCATAGAAATAATTTAAATAGTTTCCAACTAAACTAAAAGAAAACTAAGGCAGTTTAAAAAGATCTGAAAATTTTCTGAGAGAGCCCAAGAAATGCTTAGAACCTTATGATTTTTTTTTTTAAGAACTTAGACTTTACTTCCTCATCTTACTACCCCTTACACACCTTATTGCTCCTTACTAAATGAAAGTGAACAATTTCTAGGTATTGTTTTATTTTTTAAATTCAGGTGTTACCCAAAGTACATCTTAAGCCTTTATTCTATTCTTAAAATTTAAATTTTAAACCAGATTTTGACAGATAGTTTAATAGGTAACTTCTCTTCATATGATGCAAATTAAGGAATTCGGCGTTGAATTTGTCAGTCAAGATCAATCGACGCTGCAGTGGCTCAATCAATAAAGGGTCAATCCTTAGTGGATATTTGTATATCCAGATGTCATAATCGAAAGAAGATCAAGTATGAATTTCTTTTATTTTAACTCCTGAGTCAACTAAGGTGTACTTGTCGACATATATACGATAGTATATATGTAGTATAGGAAAACATTTAAAAATAGTACTTTTCCGGTTTGACATTCTATTGTGTATATATCCTAAACGATATGATTCACCTTTATTCCCATTGCCCAATACGTTAAGAAAATCCAGAGAATACTAGGAATTCCTAGACATTCCTAACGCCCTAGATATAAAGCATCACCTCTGAAAGACCTAAGAAATCCCCATTTTAGGGGAGAAATTCTTAAAGGGAAGACACGGCTTGATTCCTTCCTCTATATATAGTCGCCGAAAATCGGACTATTATTAGTTAAGATTTCTCATTGTGCCGAAAGGAGACTTACAGCTGTCAAGCAGCAATCTCGGGGCTTTTCCGGAGAACTATTTATAGATGATATATTTAAATTTTAAAACTACACGTAAATAAATAAATAAATAAGCTGAAAATGGACTACTTTATTAGATAGCCATTTTGTTCAACATATTTGAAAGTCTGGTAATTATGTCTTTGAGGATAAAAATATCTCCAGCCCTCAGGGCGAGAGTTATAAATTATGCCCTTGGAGCATATATTCTTGTAGAAGGCTTGGTTAATTTAACTTCGGAGGGGGCTCATTGGATTTGTAATCAGACGCTCTAGTGCTCTTTTTAAGAGTCAAAGTGATCGGAGGGTAGCTACCCCCCCCCACACACACACACAAACGTCGTAGTGTCCCGAAATGCAACTAGTAAATTTCTGAGATAGCCATTCTGTTCAAAATAATCTAAATATCATATAACAAGGCTTTTGAGATTGGAACCAACCCCAGAGATTAGGGGCAAGGGTTGTAAGTTATGCCCAGGGGGTATTCAATGTTTATATGGAAGAGATGGTCGTTAACTTCAGAAGAGGCTCATTTTGTTGAAAATATGAAGTTCTAGTCCCTTTTTAAGCGTCAAAAGTTATGGATGGCATTTAGCCCCCCCCCCCTTTCCTACAATCCCTCCTTTCACCAAACGCATCTGATTGAAATTATGAGATAGCGATTTTTTTCAAAATAATCCAAAGAACATTGTAATAATGTCTCTAGGGATGACACAACCCCAATGCCCTGGGGATCAGGTGGTAAATTATTTTATGAGGGCATATAAGGTTTTTATTGAATCGGCGGTAGTATAAAAATCAGACCTGGCTTTTCTGATTTGAAATTGGAAGTTATAGGACCCTTTTTAAGAGTCAAAGTGATTTGAGAGCAAACAGCCTCCCCCCCCCCTCCACGCTCAGCATTTGCCTTAACACCTCCAATAAAAATTTTGTAAATAACAATTTTATTCATTGTAGTTGAGGGTTTCGGAAATTATGTCTGTGAAAAAGACACCCCCCCCCTACAGCTCTCAGGGAAAAGGTTGTAAGTCATGACTATGGGCCATATAAGGTTCTTATAAAAAGGATGGTCGTATGTGCTTTGGAGGGAACTCATTGGATTGGTGATCCTAAGTTCTAGTGTTAAGAGTTCTAAGTTTAGTGTTAAGTTCTAAGTTAAAAGTCAAAGGGATCGGAGCGCAGCTTGCCCCCCCCCCCCACACACAAAAAAACAAGTCGTGTATTCCTGATATGTATCCAATAGACATTTTAAGACAGTCCTTTTGTTAATAATGGTCCAAATATCATATAAAAAGGCCTTTTAGGTTGATACAAACCACCAGAGCCTGAGGGCCAGGGTTGTAAATTATGCTTTTTATTATGCATCTCTATGCTTTAGAGATGGCTCATATGATTAAAGTTGGAAGTTCTAGGGTACTTATGTATTGGCTGGTACCGACGCGATACACTGTGCTAAAGGAAACTAGTCAAACGGGTATCTGCCAATAGAGAAATGGATCACAAAACGTGGTTTGTCATTGCGTTTACAATATTTAAACTATAGTTTTTTCGGGTTTATGGGGAAAAAGGTACCTAGGTTAGGTTCCGTATTTTATATATGCTTTGCTTTACACACAACCCCCCTCCTAATGTGCAAATATATAGCCCAAATTTGTCTCAAAACTATTATATTTTCATCATATTTTATTTTATTTAATTAACATTAACCAAACTTGACTTCTTTCGTGGGTACCAGCTAATGCATAATCACCAGTTCTAGTTCCCTTTTAAGAGTCAATAGTGATGGAAGTCAAGTAGCACCCCACTCAACTACCCCTCTTTTCATCAAATGCATCTGATTGAAATTGTGCGATGGCAATTTTGTTTAAAATAGTCCAAAGAACATATAACAATGCTTCCAGGGTTGGCATACCCCCCCCCAGAGCCCTGGGGCAAGAGCTTATGCCCTCGTTATGCCCTTGGGGTCGGGGCATAAGTTATGCCCTCGGGGCATATATGGTTTTTATGGAATAGGTGGTCGTATTAACTTCAGACAGATCTTATTTGATTTTAAATTGGAAGTTATTGTGCCCTTTTTAAGAGTCAAAGTGATATGGGAGAAACCTCTCCCCCACGCCCATCATTTCCCATAACAAATATCCAAACAATGTTTTGAGACATCAATTGTTTCAGCAATGTTGAAAGGTTCATTAATTATGTGTAGCCGTAGTTGTAGTAGCATTTAACAGCTAGCACCTTTTTTCAACCTCCCCTTCAACACACGATGAAATTTTTACCTTAATACCATCAAATAGGTCCTGAAGCATTGCTGATATGTCTTCTTGGCAACCTATATGGGCGTAGCATGTTTCGATTTATTTCAATACAATTGCAATATTGCCTAGATAATTTCGGAGACCACACTGCCTTCCATGACGATAAATAAAAACTCAAATAGGGATAAAATCCTTTTAATCGACAGTGTTTCACAAACAGTGGTAGAAATTCACAAAAATACCAGCTATTTCGGTCACATATGCATTGACCGTCATCAGTAGTAAAACTGATGTTTTTACTACTGTATCTGTAGTAGTAGCACCAGTAAATATAGTATTAGCAGTAGGAGTATATTCTCTTTTGGTTAGTTCTACATCACCCACAACAAGCGTTGTAAGTTTGAATTTCACACACGAAAATGTTCATACTTAATACCCGATTGCACTTTATACCCCAGAAGTTTCTACTTTATACACTGACAACCTATATGGGCATAGTGTGTTTCGATTTATTTCAACACAGTTACAATATTACCCAAAATGTTCGCCTTAATATCCCTAGGTTTATTAGTTGTAGTAGGAGCACCAGTAAATATAGTAATAGCAGTAAGAGTACAGTCAATAGTAGTAATCTTAGCTATAGTAGCAGTAGCAGTAATAGTAATAGCAGCAGTAGTTGTAGGAGTAGAAGCATTAGTATTATGGCACAAATGTTGTGTTTTGGTTAGTTCAACATCTCCCACAACAAGCGTTGTAAGTTTTAATTTCACACATGAAACTGTTCCTAAGATATTGGTATTATGTCCTATTGACAACCTGCACACGGATGGCAGGCGGTCATCCGTGCAAAAGAAATATTCTCTGAAAATTTCACCTTCATGCTTTCATAAGTTGCTGATTTCAAGCTAGCAAGAAGACACTGTGTGTATACGTTTAATGCTGCTTCTACAGTTACTCTAACTAACGACACTAATGGCATTAAGTTGAAACTTTTAGGGAACGAGGAATTTCAATTAAACAAAAAATCGCGAAGAAAGGAAGAAACGAGGACCTCGTTTTCTTCCATTCTTCGCGATTTTTTGTTTATCAGGATTAGCAAGTGTGGTCTCAGAAATTATTTTTTCCATTAAACGAAAAACCTCTATGCATGCAGGTATTAAAAGAGCATATAACCACTATTGGGCATATAAGAACACAGGCTGTGATGCTCTATCATAGCTAGTAATATCATCGATATTCTAAAGAAGCTAATTTGATTGAAAATCAAAAGTTCTAGTGCCCTCTTAAGAGTAAAAAATGATTGGAGGGCAATTAGCCCTCCTCTTTAGCTCATAAGTTTCCAGACACTTCCAATCGACGTTTCAAGACACCCATTTTGTTCAGCACAGCTGAATGGTCTAGTACCTATATCTCTAGGATTATTGGTTAGGTCAATACCCCGCAGTTATGTAATTTGCCCATTATTCTTAAAAGCTAAATGTTGCTTTAAAATTAAATCAAAACTTACTGTTTGTATGCTGGTTGCCAATAAGACATCTCAGCAATATACCAAGAACGATTTAGGGTATTAAGTTCTAACTTTCAGGGCTACTTCTATTACTGCTTCTGCTCTTAAGATTTTACTAAATCAAAAGAGTGTAATTGTATCCAGTCTGTGAAAGAGCAAAGATATATTTTTTTGGGAATGGTATTAACTTTTATTTATCAGGTCAACTAGAGGATGTATATGAGTAGATCAAACACTACTATCTGCGTCATGATTTTCAAAAGAGTTTATGTTGTTAAAAATTACTGAGAATTCTCCAGCATTCAGATGGCAGGCTAAACTATAAATTCTTAAAGAAAAACCAGAATGATTCAAACTATTATTTTATTTTTCCCTGAAGAAAACTATGTCGATATAAAACCAACATAAATTAATTAAACAAATTTTTCACAAAGTTTTTCAAAAAAAGTAAAGAACTCCATTAAACCAAAAATGAACAAAAATAGAATCAAATAATCTACCAAGCATACAACTACCACAAAGCAGTATCAATAAATAAAGAAAACCCAAAACCAACAGAAATTAAAATAAATAACAGAGTCAAATTCAAAACAAGCAGATAGTAATATGAGTAGGGTTCTAAACCCCTATTGTTTTCTAAAAGCCAGAATATAATTTGTACTTTACTGAAAAATTCTTTTAAATGATTTCACTTTTATAACTTTAAGAAACAAAAACTAGTTCAGATTTTAAAGAATAAATATCAGCATATGTATATTAAACTGACATTGCATATTTTTTGTCAGTAAATTCATTTGAATTTTTTCAGTATAGTACAAATTTTATTCTGGTTTTTAGAAAGCATAGGGAGTTTTGAACCACACTCATAATAATTTCTGCTCGTTTTGAGTCTGTTATTTATTTTAATTTCTGTTCGTATTTGGTTTCATTTATTTATTGATCCTGATTTGTGGTAGTTGTATGCTTATTAGATTGTTTGATTCTATTTTTGTTCATTTTTGGTTTAATAGAGTTTGTTACTTTTTTTTAAAACTTATTTTGTGGAAAAATGATTTTATTTAAATTAATTAAACATTGCCCTCAATATGCCCTCAGTATGTTTGTGTGAGTGAAATCGCATTAGTTGGCAACAGGCTTTCTAGGCTTTTTAATATTAAGCTTTGAGTAAAACAGGGCAGTAGTCTTTCTGCTAAATTGTTTAATATTTTTATCTATGATGCTGTTGATTTTCTAGAGAATAGATGGGCTCCGAAAATTGTTCTAGGGACCCATAAACTATCAATTTCATTATTTGCAGATGATATTGTCTTGGTGGCTAGTACACCGCAATATCTGCAGCCGCTTCTGTGTCTCATAGAAGACTGTTTGCAGATTAAAAAATTAAGTCTTAACGTTGAAAAGAGTAAAGTTGTTGTTTAAAAAAAAAATGGAAAGTAAGTGATGAAGATAATTATATACTTATATTTTTATCTATGATGCTGTTGATTTTCTAGAGAATAGATGGGCTCCGAAAATTGTTCTAGGGACCCATAAACTATCAATTTCATTATTTGCAGATGATATTGTCTTGGTGGCTAGTACACCGCAATATCTGCAGCCGCTTCTGTGTCTCATAGAAGACTGTTTGCAGATTAAAAAATTAAGTCTTAACGTTGAAAAGAGTAAAGTTGTTGTTTAAAAAAAATGGAAAGTAAGTGATGAAGATAATTATATACTTAAATTTAATAACAAGGAACTGAATGTAAGTAAAAGAATAAAATATTTAGGATTTGTTGTATCGGAAAAAATTCAAGAAAAAAAATTCAAATGAATTTACTAAACAAAAATGTGCATTGTCAGTTTAATATACATATGCTAGACGAAAATAGCAACGAAGACCACACTTCCTTTCCATTATAAACAACAAAAGCACGAAGAACAATAGGGAAATCTTTTTGCAAGACAGTGGATACAATTTGACTGAATATTTCGACCCTATATCCAAGGGCCGTTCTCAGCAAAGACAAAAAAAAAAATAATAAAAGAAAAAAGACTCATTTCAAACTCTTTTTCAAAGCAGTCCTAGCATCCTTACTTCAGCGAACTTCAACCAGGACGTATAAAAAGTAAGGTAAAACAAGGGGATTCAATGAGATGAAAGAAAAATAATTTAAAAACACGTTCTTATGGCTAATCCAGACTTTTTTTATCAGCCCTTGTTGAACGTCGCTAAAGTAAGGATGCTAGGACTGGCTTGAAAAAAAATTAATATTTGGTTTTATTTGTCGCATGTTGTTATGAGTCTTTTTTTCTTTTTGTCTTGCTGAGGATGGCACTTGGGCATAGGGCCGAAATATTCATTCAAATTATTTCCGTTGTCTTGCAAAAAGATTTTCCTATTGTTCTTCGTGCTTTTGTTGTTTATACATATGCTGATATTTATTCCTTAAATTCTTAATTTATTTTTGTTTTCTTAAAGTTATAAAAGTGAAAACATTTGAAAGAATGTTTTTCATTAAAGTACAAATTATATTCTGGCTTTTAGAAAGCATGGGGTTTAGAGCCCTACTCAGATTAATTTCTGCTTGTTTTGAGTTATTTATTTTAATTTCTGTTTGTTTTGGGTTTTATTTATTTGTTGATACTGATTTGTGGTAGTTTTATGCTTGGTAGATAATTTGATTCTATTTTTGTTCATTTTTGGTTTAATGGAGTTCATTAGTTTTTTTTTAAAACTTATTTTATGGAAAAATTTTTTTAATTAATTTCTGTTCTTTTTATATTGATATAGTTTTTCAGTGAGAAAGACTGAGCCTCTTCTAAATTTAAACAAGCATCCCTACCATAAAAATTTTAAATACCGCCTGGGCATAGCTTACAATCATTGCCCCTAATATCTGGGGTTTGTTTCAACCCCAAACGCCTTATTATATGATATTTAGTCTATTTTGAATACAATGGCTATCTCAAAATTTTTCTTAGATGCATTTCGGACAATACGACGTGTGTGGAGGAAGGGGGTAACTTCCCTCGGATCACCTTGGCTCTTAAGAGAGCACTAAAGAGTCTGATCACCAATCCAGGGAGCCCCCTCCAAACTTTATATGACCATACTTTCTATAAAAATCTTATATGTCCCCAGGAAATAACTTAGATCCCTTGCCCTGAGGGATTTTTTATCCTCAAAAACATAATTTCCAGATCTTTCTGATACGCAGAACAAAATGACTATCCCAAAATTTTGATTGTAAGTGTTTGAGGAAATGATGGGTAAGGGGGGGGGGGGGGGAGCATTAGCCCTCTGATCACTTTCGACTAATGAAAAAGGCACTAGTCCTTTCAATTTCCGATCGAATGAGCCCTTTCTGAAGATTCTACGACAAAACTTCCTGTAAAAACCTTATATGGCCCAAGGGTATAACTTAGGACCCTTGTCCTGAGGGCTATGGGGGGAGGGTTGTCATCCTTAAAGACATAATTTCCAGACCTTTCAACTATGTTGAACCAAATGGCCATATCAAAAGGTTGATCAGAAATGTTTGGGGAAATAATGGGCATGGGGCGGTGGTGATTATCCCTCCGATTACTTTTGACTATTAAAAAGGACAATAGCCCTTTCAATTTCCAATGCAATAATCCCTTTTTCAAGTTTTTACGATAATGCTTTCTATAAAAACATTAAATACCCCCGGGCATAACTTACAATCTTAGCTCTGAGGGCTGGTGGGAGGGGGGGAATGTCATGCTCAAAAACTTAATTTCCGGACTCTTCAACTACGTTCAACAAGATAGCTATATCAAAATGTTGATAGGAAGTGTTTGGGGAAATGATGGGCGTGGAGGGGGGGGGGGGGACTCGCCTTCCGATGGCTTTTGACTATTCATAAGGGCACTAGGCATCTCAGTTTCCCATTGAATGAACCCTTTTTGAAGTTTCTACGGCAACACATTCTATAAAAACCTAATTTAACCTCAGGGCATAACCTGTCATCCTCAAAGACCTAATTTCCAGTACTTGAGACAACGTTTAACAAAATGGCAATCTCAAAATTTTGATTGACTGTGTTTGGGGAAATGGTGGGTGTGAGGGGGGATTAGTTGCCCTTCAATCATTTTTGACTATTTGAAAGGGTACTAGCCTTTTCAATTTTCAATCGAAGGAGCCCTTTTTGAAGTTTCTACAACAACGCTTTCTATGAAAACCTTATATGCCCCCAGGGCATAACTTACAACCCTTACCATGAGAGATATGGGGTGGGGGGGTAGTTTCGTCATCCTAAAAGACCTAATTTTCGAAACTTTCAACTACGTTGAAAAAATAGGTATCTCAAAATTTTGATTGGATATATTTAGGGTGGTTGTGAGAGGGGGATTAGTTACCCTCCAATCACTTTCGGCTATTAAAAAGGACACTAGCCATTTCAATTTCCGATCGAGTGAGCCCTTCTTGAAGTTTCTACGAAAATACTTTCTATAAAACATTATATGCCACCAGGGGATAACTTACAACCCTTGCCCTGAGGGATGCAGGGGGAAGGGGAGGGGCTGCCATCCTAAAACATCTAATTTCAAGAACTTTCAACTACGTTGAACAAAATGCCTATCTGATAATTTTGATTGGATGTGTTTGAGGAAAAGGTGGGCGTGAGAGGGAGGTAGTTGCCCTCCTGTCACTTTCAACTATCAAAAAGGTTACTAGCCCTTTGAATTTCCAATCGAATGAGGTCTTTTTCAAGTTTCTACGACAAGGTTTTCAATAAAAGCCTTATATACAACCTTAGCTCTGAGGGTTCTGGGGGAGTGTCATCTTCAAAGACCTAATTTCCAAAATTTTCAACTATGTTGAACAAAATGGCTATCTGAAAATTTTGACTGGGTGTGTTTGGGGAAATGGTGGGCGTGAGAGGGGGGTTAGTTACCCCCAATCACTTTTGACTATAAAGAAGGGCACTAGCCCTCTCAACTTCTAATTGCATGAACCCCGTTTGAAGTTTTATGACAACGTTATCTATAAATACCTTATATGCCCCAAGGGCATAATTTACAACCTTTGCCCTGGAGGTTCTGGGGGGGGGGGTATGTCATCCTCGAATACATAATTTCCAGAAGTTTCAACTACGTTGAACAAAATAGCTATCTAAAAACTTTGATTGAATGTATTTGGAGAAACGGTGGACTCGAGAGGGGGGTTAGTTGCTCTCTATTCACTTTCGACTATTAAGAAGTGTACTAGTTCTTTCAATTTCCAATCAAATGAACCCTGTTAAGTTTCTACGACAAAACTTTCTATGAAAACCTTATATGCACCCAGGACATAACTTACAACCCTTGCCATGACAGTTGTGGGGGGGGGGGGGTAGGATCTTCATCCCCAAAGACCGAATTTCCAGAACTTTCAAACACGTTGAACAAAATTAAAATCTCAAAATTTTGGTTGGATGTGTTTGGGGAAAGGGTGGGCGTTAGAGGGGGGCTAGTTGCCCTTCAATCACTTTCGACTATTAAAAAGGGCACTAGCCATTTCAATTTCCAATCGAATGAACCCTTTTAAAAATTTCTACGACCACGATTTCTACTAGAACCTTATATGCTCCCAGGGCATAACTTACAACCCTTGCCCTGAGGGCTGTGGGGGGGGGTTGACATCCTTAAAGACATAATTTCCAAAACTTTCAACTACGTTGAACAAAATGGATATATAAAAATTTTGATTGGATGTGTTTGGGAAAAATATGGGCGTGAGAGGGTGGGTTAGTTGCCCTCCAATCACTACACTAACCCTTTGAGTTTTCAATCAAATGAGCCCTTTCTCACGGTTCTGCGACACCTTCCAGAATTTTCAATTAAGTTAAGCAGAATGGCGTTCTCATAATTTTGATTGGATGTGTTTGGAGAAATGGTGGGCGTGAGAGGGGAGTTAATGTCCCTCCAGTCACTTTCGACTGTTATAAAGGGAATTAGTCCTTTGAATTTCCAATCGAATGAGCCCATTTTGAAGCTTCTAAGACAAAACTTTCTATAAGAACCTTATATGCCCCCAGGGCACAACTTACAACCCTTGCCATAAGGGCTGTGGGGGGATGTCCTCCTCGAAAACATAGTTTGTATCTGGAAATCAACTACGTTGAACAAAATGGCTATCTCAAAATTTTGATTGGATGTGTTTGGAGAAATGGTGGCGTGGAAGGGTAGTTGCCTTCCAATCACTTTCAACTATTAAAAAGGGGACTTGCCATTCCAATTTACAATCGAATGAACCCTTTTCGAAGTTTCTACGACAACTTCTTCCATACGAAGTGCCCTGGTCTAGAAAAACAACAACAATACATTGTTCCAACACCGTCATTTACTTAGGCAGCGCTATTGCGCTGCCTATGATGAGGACGGACATTTGGACCATTTTCTCCAGAAGTGCTCGGTGCTCTCTTATTTAAGGGGAAAATATATACATAGGATTGTTTTGCTGCTTCCTGGTGTTTTACAAAGTAGTAATCCAAGCACAATATTTGGTATTCATGTGTACCTAGATAAAAGCTTAGAAAGATGGAAAAGTTTATGCAATTAATTATTATTTATTATATAGAATTACAATCATTTTCTCGCTAATTTACCGTAAGGTACTAATTTCACTATATATCATGTTTAAAAGTGCTTTTTAATTTGTTCTGTTGGTGATGTCTTTATTTTTCATACATTTGTGGGTGTCTATCTATCTAGCTATGCCCTGAAAGCTTCAATTTAGTAGCTTTATTTGTTCCCAAGAAATTTTAAATACGTTCTTATTAAAAACTTGGAGGGGTAAGGTGCCTTTTTATTTAGTTCAATAGTTCTGCATTCCGTATATTAGAAGGGTGCCCTCCTCCTCAGAACCCCTTCATCCCCTATATTTTTTTCTACTTAGAAAAAAAGTTTTGTTTCTAATTAAACGGCTCTTATGTTTCAGAATCGTTCTTAAAGAATTGGGACGAAAGGTTTAGCTTTTGTGTAAAGAGCGGGGTATAGAGGAGATGATAGCCCTCTCATATACGGAATAATTTATGTTCGTTTTAAGCTTTAATGCTGCTCCTTACTTTCAGTAGAAAAAAACTGGTCTTTTATTTAGTTTCCTGTCAGTTTTCAAACAACCCCAGGAAATCCATATTCCCCTCCATGGAAAATCCCCCATCTGTAAAAAATTCCTCCGTGCAAAGTTCTTTTCACTTAAAATACTTCTCCTCCCGGGAAATTACCTTAGGACAATTTCATCCTTGCTGTGAATTCTCCCTAGAAAATTTCTTCCTTACGACTCCGCCGGAAAAACATTCCCTTTGCATACTTTCATTTGAAAAAGACTTATTTTCTATTTAATTCTGAGGGTTTTTCAGGTCATAGTAGAACTCCCCTGTGTGGAAAACATTTTGTTGAAATCCCCTCACCCCCAATGTAAAATTATTGTCCTGTGGAAAAATTCCACAAAGAGAATTTCTCCTGGTGATAATTCCGCCATGGTAAATTTCTCCCATGGGAAATCCTCCTCCCCCGCCTACTTAAAAATCCCCCATGGAATTCAAAATCGTCTCTTCTTTGTGAAAATACTGTAGAGAATCTCTACATGCAAAATGGTTTCGCCAACGAAAAAGTGAGATAAGTACAACGAATTTCGTAAATGAATTTTGATAAGTTCTCCCCGTATAAAATTTCCAGTGGAAAGTTCACCCTTGGAAATATCCATCCCAATGGAAAATTCTCTCATATAAAATACATCCCCAGAACCCCCTCCCCCCTGAAAAATATCTGAATACTTTTTATTAACAAATACTATATGTAAAATATTATATGCCCTTCCTCCGGGGACCGTGGGTGTCATGCCATCCCCAAAAACAGAGCTATTGTAACTTACGTCTATTCTGAACATAATAGCGATCTAAAAATTTTGATCGGAATTTTTTGGGGAAAGAAAGAGCGTGGGAGGGGGGCTAGTTGTGCTCAAATTTTTGCGGTCACTTAAAAAAGGCTCTAGAAAATTTAATTTTCATTCAAATGAGCTTTCTCCCAACTGTGTTGCATCATTGATTCGATACGATCATCCCTGGGAAAAACGAAAAAAAAATGCCACAAATAAACACGCATCCGTGATCTTTCCCTTGACAAAAAATAAAAAATTCCACAATTTTGTAAATGGGAGCTTGAAAACTCTACAATGTGGTTTTCGGATGCAATGAATCTGTTGGTGCAATTTTCAATTTTCTTTATTACTTTTGGGGGACATTTCCTTCCTTTTTAAAAAACTAGGTAAATTTTCTCAGGCTTGTAGCTTTTAATGCGTATATTGAACTTGTTCATCGGTTTATAAGTTCATAAGTTTATTAATCCACATTCATAAACAAATAAATGAATTAAACAATACTTGCACGCTGGAGAAAACCTATGAAGGTTTGTGATCGCGCAAAAGTCCACGTAACTACTCACCTATTAACTCAACTATTTAAAAAAAACCTCAACTATTTAACTAAAACTATTATAAATAAACCAAAATAGATAAACTATAACCTATATATGTATAAAAGAATAAAAAAATATAGAAAAATAAATAAATAACTGAATTAAAAACAATAATAGATAAATAAAATATAAAAGAAAAGTATATAATAACAAATACAGTCTCCATCACTTATTATGCTCAACTCCCTCTCCCTTCCTCCACCCTGCCCTTCCAACCTTACCTTAGCCCCTACCTACCCTTACGTTCCCACCCCACCCTTACCTCTCCAGTTCCTCTTCCTACCCTACCAAACCTACCAACCATAATAAAATTTAACATATTCATCAAATTCCCCCTAAAAAATAATCTTTTAAATTCTTTTTAAACTGAGGTACATGTTCCGCCACTCTAATGCTCAATGGTAGCTCATTCCATACTGATGGACCCAGGTGAGTTCCATAATTATGCGGGTCACTATTAATTTGGTAATTTAATTTGGTAATTCAGCATAAAAATAAAATTCTTTTGGTATATTTATTGTTATCAAAATTCATTTTTTTTAGAGTTTCGGTTACTATTTGGCCGAGTTAATCCTTACTTACATTTTCTGAAAATTATGACCTTTTCCCAATTGTTGAACGGAGTCCGGGCCTACTAAGACATCCCTGTCTAGAAACTCTCCAGTGGATGATTAGACATCCATCTATTGCTTCTAATATTCGGCCCTTAGCACCCAGTAGCTCTGTTTAGGCTTATATATATCCCAATTTATGGCTTATGAATTCCGTTGCCAAGCAAATGAAGAGAGATGCGTCTACCTATATTTGAGGGATTATAAAGACGATATTTGAGTCATTGAGCTAATTATGACTCTTATTCGCGGTCTTTAAGATACTAATTAAGCTTGTACTCTATTTTGTTTTATGGAACCATTTTTTTCATTAGCAGTTCGTTACCACGAACTGTTTGAGAAGATGCGAAAGGTGTTCGTTAATATCTCCACTGGGGTATAAAAAGTACATTTGTTCAAATGAATATGGTTCAAAATAACCTTCAGGGGTTTGTGTTGGGTGTGCCGCTAAATTGATTTTGTGATCAATTTATCCAGCTGTTTTGAAGCTGAATTACGATTATTTTTGGTTAGATCATCGCTTACATTTAATGAAGCTAAAGCAAAACACAAGTTCCAGTTTAGTATTTTTTTTGTAAAACTCTTTAGAGAGCAAGTGATATCCTATGACAGGTCAAACAAATTCATTTGGAAATTGTTCATGCAAGAATGCAATTCGGCCAAGCAGGCAGCAGAAAATAAACCATCTTTGTTGGTTTATTTTCCCTTTGGGAGAATGGAGGACTCCACAGTGAATACATACAATTTTGAATGGTCCCAATGACTTCTAAATAACACTTGCGTAGTTTACGTAATCTTTGAATGTTTTAACTAGGTTTTACGCCACGATTTGTTGGCATCGAAAATTGTAATGGTGATCTCCTAACATTACCTATCTTTTTCTTCTGCACTTTCTTTTTTTAATTCGTTCTGATTTTCGCTTTCCTTTAACAGCACAGTTCTTGGATCTTCATTATCATTTTTGACACTTTCTGATACTCTCTTTAGCGTATCTGCTAACCCTACTATTCTTTGTTCTTCGTTTATCACTTTCATCTTTGGCACGTTCTAATTTCTACTGTTGCTTGTAATTATCGCTGCTGATTATCTTCTAACCACATATTTCTCTGTTCTTCATTCTCATTTTGGTTCGTTCTGATCCTCACTATCGTATATCTTGTAGCCACATATTTTTTTTTATTCTTCACTTTTTTTTAGTCGTTGTGCTTCTCACTGCCCCTTATCTTTTAACTGCATATTTTCATGTTTTTCAATTTATTTTTTGACTGGTTCTAATTGGCGGTTTTGCTAATATTCTAACTACAAGTCTTGTTGATCTTCATTTTCGTTTATCTTTGCTTCAGAGATTTTTTTAGTGCATTTTGCCTTAGCTAAAGTCTTATTCGACCTTATTTGCCTTAGCCATTTTGTTCAAACTAGCTCAAAGATCCACCCCCCCCCCATCCTCCGGGATAAGGGCTGCAAGTTACTCCTTTTCCCATTGTTAACAAATAAGACTTTTATTGAAGGGAGGGTCAAATTTACTTTGGAGGGGGCTCATTTAATTGGAAATAACAAGGTCTCGTAATCTATTCAAGAGTCAAAAGTGATCAGCAACCAGCCTCCATGCTTTTGCTCCCCTAATGCATCAGATCAAAATTTTTAGATAGCCCTTCTGTTCAAAATAATCTAAAGGTGAAATAACTATACCTCCGGGGTTGTAAAACCATCCCCACTTACCCGAGGCAATAGCTTAAGTTGCGCATATTTCCCATTGTGAATACGTAAGGTGTTTATGAAAGGGGTAGTCCAATAAACTTTGGGAGGGCGCTCAATTGAATCGAAAGTTCTAGTGCCCGTTTTAAGAGTCAAGTGATCGGTGGATAACCAGCCTCTCTTGCACGTTTTTTTTCCACGCTCTTTTTCCCGATAAAAATTTCGAGATAGCCAGTTTGTTCAAAATAGTCCAAAGGTTGAATAAAATTGCTTCCAGGGTTGAAAACTCCCCCATACATAGACCCCAAGCCAAGGGCTGTAAGTTATGCAAGTTTTTCATTGTTAACTTTTAAAGTTTCTTATTGGAAACACTTAACGTTTGATCCTGTGTCTAAAAAATGATTAGACTTTAAGTAAACACTAATAGCATGCTGAACAGAATAAAAAAAAAAACTATGTGCTTGCTGGTTATAAAAAGGGAATATCAATAATATCTAAGGAATAACTGAGGGTATTAATTTGAAACTTTCAACGTATGCCGATGAAATGTTGAAGAGAGATTGGAGGGCAACCATCTCTCTCGCCATAAAATAATCTACTTCAGGATGTTGGCCTAACACCTTGCTTGCCCAAGGTGTGCACAGCTACCATAAAATAGCCTGAAAGGCTGCCTAGGTCACATGTGATCATCTTTGCTTTGAAAGCAGGTTACTATAATTTATGATTTTCATTCGAAGAATGTCTTTCTCAAAATTCCACGCCATCTTGTTTTGCAGTTAAGACTTGAAAACAGTCTTAAGACCTTCTTTGGCATTCTTGGCATAATTTGTATACAGATCAGACCTTGGGGATATTTAAGGGGTGTGAAAAAAAATTTCACCATAGCCCTAAATATTAGCTGTAATTCCTAAATGTTTCCCTCACCTTAGCTCCACTGACTTCTGAGTTAAAAAACGTCCATTCTTCTCAAACTTCACCCTTATTTATGTGTCTTTTTCAACGAAAAAACTATGCAGCAAATAGATCAAAAATGAATGGATAGCCATATTAATTAGTTCTCCTTTATTACTATTCCGTGTATTTTCACTTTTTGGATCCTCTACAAGGCTCATTACCGGTGGGAAAAAAGTGGAAACAATTGCAGGTTTCGAGCTAGTTGTTGGTAAAATAAAAGTATATATTGTGCTAAATAAAAGTATATATAATAAATAAAAGTATAAAGTATAAATAAATATATATAAATAAAAGCTAAATAAAAGTATATATTAAAGTATAAAAGTACATGAGTATATATTTTTCATGCTTCTAAATTACGGGGATTTTTTTGGGGGGTAAATTACGGGTTTCTTGTGTAGCATAAAATATAAAACGAAATGCAATGTTCCAGTGAAAATATTGGAAACGAATGTTCCAGTGAAAATATTGGCATCGACATCAGTCAAACTCATGGGCTATGAGACAAAATCTAAAATGTGAAATTAAAGTTAAAAAGAAAGACATCTACACTTAGTAGCTTTGATAAAAGATAATACCAAAAGAAAGATTTCAATTAAATAGCATAACTTTCTGAAAGAGAATTAGAATTGCTACAAAATAAGAGTAAAAGATGATAATATGTGTGAAGCTTAAAAGTTAAGTACGGTTTAAGTTTCAAAGAATTCAAATTCAAACTAATTTATTTAACATAAAAAATACAAACAAATTTACAGCAGCCATCTACAAAAACCCGAAGGTTTGTTTACGATGGCTGCAGATCCATTATTAAAAAGCTCTACATTCAAACGAAACTCAGAGAAGAGAGAAAGTAACAAAATGAAAAATAAAATCAAATAACAACTATGTTATTTGAATAACTCTACATTCACATAACAACTATCTTTTTAGTATTTTTAACCGCAAAAAAGAAAGTAAATAATAATCCTTTAAAAGTAGCAAGTAGAAAATAAAAATAAATTGGGGCTACAACTCCCTTAAATTCACTGCAAGCCCAGAGTCGATTGAATTTTATTGAAAACCTGTGTTTCAAACAGCACGTTATTAATTGCCAAGCTATCAAGCAAAACCACAATACTCGTCAACGTTACAGGAAGGATTTTTCTTTTAGAAAATTATTTCAATTCTACTACTGTAGAAGGGCATTTATTTTATAATGAACTTCTATTCTATAGGTATTCTTTTCAAACAGTTCGTGGCAACGAATTGTAAGTAAGAAGGGACTCGGCTCAATGATAACCGAACCTCTAAAAAACGGAAATGTGACACAAATAGGTGCAACAGTGGAGTCACAATTTTTTGCTGTTTTAAGATTTATGAATTTTATTGAATTTAGTTTTACCCAGCAAAAATTAAGCGCCTGGGAACATTTGCCTTATTTTCGAAAAAGGGGGAAACAACCCCAAAAAGTCATAGAACTTTAATGAAAATAACACCATCGGATTCAGCGTATCAGAAAACCCTACTTCAGAAGTTTCAAGCTCCTATCTGAAAAAATGTGGAATTTTTTATTTTTTGCCAGAAGAAACATCACGGATGCGTGTTTATTTTTTTATTTTTTTTTCCAGGGGTGATCGTATCGATTCTGTAGTCCTAGAATATCGTGAGAGGGTTCATTTGAAGGTAAATTAAAAGTTCTAGTGCCCTTTTTAAGTGACCAAAAAATTGGAGGGAAACTTGGCCCCCTCCCATGCTCATTTTTTTCCAAAAGTCACCCAATCAAAATTTTGAGATAGCCATTTTGTTCAGCATAGTTGAAAATCAAATAAATATGTCTTTGAGGATGACTTAATCCCCCACAGTTCCCAGGGGAAGGGCTGGAAGTTATGAACTTTGCTCATTGTTTACATATAGTATTTGTTAATGGGAAGTATAAAGACGCTTCAGGAGGGATTTTTTGTGATGGGGGTGTCAGAGGAGGGGAATACGGCGGAGGATCCTTCTATGGAGGATGTTTCCTTGGGGGAAGGAACATTTCTTTGAAGGGGACGCCGGGTGTCCCAGCATTATTTAAAAACGATCAGAATTTAAATAAAAAAAACTAGTACTTTCAAACGGGCTATATATTCTAATTAACTGGCCTTTGTGACTCAGACGTTTGTTATTCAATCAAAACTCAAACTTTAGCGTAAAGAGCACAGTAACGTCTAGGGGGCAAATTCCCTAATATACGTAATAAAACATTCGAATATAGAATGTCGTTACGTAAGTTAATTCGTAAGTTACGTCAGATCAATATTTTAAGGTACTCGTTTAGCCAAAAAAGTAAAATTAACTCGCAAAGGACGCTTTAATTATTCCTGTAGAATGAACTAAGATCAAAGGTGTACCGACTCGAAAACGTTCAGAAATGAAATAAAATAAAAAAGTTGTTTTATATTGAAAGCATGGCACGACATCACAATTCAAAACAAACAGAAAGTATTCCGTATATGAAAGGGGCTGTCTCTTCCTTAATGCCTTGCTCTTTACGCTAAAGTTTTAATATTTCACACAACTTTATTTTTTTAAGCAATAAAAAACTTTAGCGTAAAGAGCGAGGTATTGAGCAGGGGACAGCCCCTTTCATATACGGAATAATTTCTGTTCGTTTTAAGTTTTAATGTCACTCCTTACTTTCAGTTTAAAAGAACTTGTTTTTTTATTTAATTCTATAAGGAACTCCATTCGGTTCCGTTTAATTCAAAAGTAGATCGGCAGGAAAAAAAAATAACGTCTAAATAGAACTTTTAAAACGAAAAAAAAAAATCCTTTTTTAATTTCCTAGACTAAAGGGACTTGTTAAAAGGAACAAAGCGTTGATGAGTATTTACTTCATTTCATACTAATGAAAAGAGTTTTTTTCGTTTATATATTAACATATTAAGTTATAAATCCTGGAAATTTGAGTAAATCTTAATTTTTCACTGAAAAATAGAGTCCATTTTTTGTGTTAACAAAAATTCAAATGTAACCAATCAATCCAAACATATTTGTTCACTGAGGAGTCCTTCTTTTTTCTTAGAACTAAAGTGATTTTTTGTTTGTTCTTGAGATATTGCAGATACAACTTTTTGTTAAATGGGGTATATTTTGCATTTTAATAAAGTACAATATCCACCTCAACAATCTGTGAAAGCTTCAACTTAATACGCTTTAACTGTGTCTGATATATTTTATGTACTGCACACACCGTTTTCACAAGATGGATGTGCATGATAATGTCTTTTGATATTTTGTCTCAGAATAATCCTTTATTCTAAAACCATATGTTTGACATAATCATCCCCCCCCAAAAGGAAACAACAACAGAAAAAGTAAACCCGCATCTGACAATCCTTTCTAAAAAAAGTATATAATCTGATTTTGAGAATTGACAGACAAGATAAAAAAGAAGGATAAAAGAGTAGTAAAACTAAACAGCCAAAGAAAACATTTTTTTTCCATTTTTCCATTTGTGTTAAAAAACATACAAATTTTATTTGTCAGTGTATATTTTTACGAGATTGCAAAAGGAATCGAATTTTTCCTCCTTTGCGTTTCAGTTTACACCGAAGTATAATCACCTACGGAACAAGTACTGACACAACTCTCCAAAAGTGACCCTGCGTACATCAGTGCCTCTAGACGCAAAATGTTGTACTACTTAATCGCTCCGAGCCAAAGTACTTTGCTCCGGCCAATAATTATGCTAGAGCGTGATTCAGGCGACGAGTGACCGGGATGAATTGTGTAACTACACAATTTAGTTGCCAGGTTCGCATAGGTATACAAAGGGTAACTTTTTTGTGTGGAGAGGATAGGTTTTGCCAGTACTTGTTCCGTAGGTGATTATACTTTGGTGTACACTATGGCAGAGAATTGGAAGACCTCTTTATCCAGAGAGCGGGTTTCAAAACTTTAGCGCATATTTTAAAACACCACAAATTCAAAAAACACCTCCTTAGAAATAAAATATCTAATTTCAAATCTTAACTTTATCATAGATTGTCAACTCCTGACTTCTACGAAATTCTTGATATCTCACAAAAATATCCATGCGTTTTCCAATTAGCGAAAACCCGCCTTACGTAAGAAATTTTCATAATTGGAAATTGAAAATTTTCAACAGTCAACAATTTTCCTTCGTAGATTTTTTCCTGATTCCCTTTAGAAAATCTATCATACAAGGTTTCCACATCTAGGGAGCTAAGTACCAGAGGCAGTGCTATAGCGTTGCCAATAGTAAAGGCCATAAGGCTTAAATGTTTTATTATTATTATTTACTGATTTTTTCCCACAGGCAAATTATATGGATGAGGTTATCGTATAAACTTCGGAGGGGGCTCGTTTAATTGGAAATCGGAAGTTCTAGTTCTAATTTGAAGAGTCAAAAGTGATCGGAGGGTAGCTACCCCCCCCCTCCCACGCCCTCTTTTCCCCAAATGCATCCGATCAAAATTTTTAGATAGTACCAGATGCACTATCAGGAATAATTTTAGAAATTATTCCGTATATGGAAGGGGCTGTCCCCTCCTCAACGCCTTGATATTTACGCTAAGGTTTTTTATTGTTTTAACAGATAGAGTTGGGAGAAAGAGTTAAAATTCAGCGTAAAGAGCAAGGTGTTGAGGAGGGGACAGCCTCCTCCATATACGGAATAATTTCTGTTCGTTTTAAGTTTTAATGTCACTCCTTACTTTCAGTTAAAATATTTTTTTTTATTTAATATCAGACAATAATCAATTTATTGATGTCCGTACTCGGAGAGAATTAGCTTCGGATCAGTGGAAAACTAAGTTGCAGCTATATTTTAATTAAATAACTAGCTGGTTAGCTTAGGTTGGCTTAGATGACGCTTTGTCTCAAGCCCCACTATACTTATCCCCTCTCTCCCCCCTCCTTGATGTGCAAATATACAGCCCAAATTACATGTATTCCATATATATATATATATATATATATATATATATATATATATATATATATATATATATATATATATATATATATATATATATATATATATATATATATATATATATATATATGCCAAGTGTCTCGGTTGTTTCAACCCGGTATGTATAAATTGAATCAACTTGGGTGTTTTCTGGATAATGGACAGTTACCTCCTCGATATAAAGTGGTCTTTGTCACTTTCATCTCAGTCGAATGGAGACATTAGAATTCTCCGTGACTTGAAGAAAGACAAAAACAAAGTAGTCACAAAAGCAGACAAAGGAATGTCTTAGAATATATTTACAGACAGAGGAAAAACTGTTGTAATCATGGACGCCGAACATCATGATAAAAAGGCTAAAGCCCTCTTGATGGATAAAATACAAAAAAACAAATTCTGATCCCACAGATAAATACACACAGCAATTGAGAAGAGAAGTAGAAACTTTAAAAGGATAATAGACTAATTACCCCTCAAATGTGCAAAATACAAAAAAAAACTCAAAGGTTGATCTGCTTCCAATTTTATAGTCTTCCCAAAATCCATAAGAAAGATACTTGGGTTTGAGTTTTCCACCAAAAGTAAGTTTTTCTTACCACTGAAGACGGATTGGTGGAGGTTCTTGTCAAAATACTTGTTGTTTTCTGTCCCTCTGCTTCTTTTCTGTTTCTCTGCTTCTGCTTGTTGTTTTCTGCTTCTTTTCTGTCCACTGGCTGATTTTGTTCTTGTTTTGTCGGGTATTTACTTTTACAACTCATTTTTTTTTTGGTTGTCATAGGCCACGCATAGCCAGTAAGGCCTTAAGACGTATTTCGAATTTCACTGTGTGGTAAATAAGTGCTTGAAACCTCTACAATAGGCTTCTCTTATATACTGAATTCAATGTGTAATCTCCCTCAAATACTCGACACTTTTGGTGTTAACTCTCTCTTTTTCAAAAATCAGGCACATTTTCTCAGGTTCCTAATTTTTAATGGGTAGCTTTAAACTTAATGGGCTTACATATTTGGGATTACCATAAAATCTAATTCTTTTAGTTTAGATTTTGTGAGTTAAACTCGTTTTTTTTTCAGTTTTGGTTAATAACAGCACAAGGGGCTCCTCGCTTAGCGTTTACAACCGCCAATTTTGAACTATAAAATAAATAAATAAACATAAGATGCAGTTTTTCAATTTAAGCATCGATAAAAATCAAGTTCCTGGTGTAATGTGTCTCCCCCTCCTGGTAAAAATTTTGACGCTGCTCATAAAATGAAACCCCTTAACTTCTCCTCATTACTTAACAGTAATAATATGAAAGAAATCTTTTATGTGACAAAATAAAATCATCCCACAGTACCCTTATTCAAGCTCTGCTTAAATGTTTGGAAATCAGATTTGAATCCCTGTTACCACAAAAAAAAGTAGATAATGAGGAGATTTGTGGTTTAAAACAGAATGAAACAAAATTAGGAGCCAATTAAAATAAATTTGTTTCCAAAAGGAATTTAAGATTAGCAGCAGAAAGCAAAAATACTGAAATCAGGAATTGTTGAAATTTCTGTCGATTCGGATAGGAAGAATGAATAAATCTTATGTGTAGACTACATATAGACTACCTGACTACCCTTTGACTACGTGAAAAATGAAGTGAATAAATTCAGTTAAATACAGCTTTAAATTAAATCTATATATTAGCCATTTGTCTTGTATAGACTATGGGACTTCTTAGGAATAAAAACACCACCGTATTTCTGAAACTGGGGAGCTAAACATATTGTTATTTCGATACTTTTGTATTTGTTGTCTATCTCACAATTTTCTAACGATAGTAATTTAGCCATCTTCGAGGCAAAATCGTAGTTTGGTTAAGTATGGGTAGTTTTCTCATAAAAAAAAGTTTTTTTGACTACTTAAAAAGGGCAGTAGAACTTATAATTTTTGTTCAAATAGGCCCGCTTCCAGTTTTTAAGACCACTAGCTCGCTGTGGTCATCCTTGGGGAGAAAATGAACAAACATGCATCCATGAAAAATCTCTTTGAAGAAAAAAAAAGTAAAATTCCACATTCTGTGCATAGGGGCTTAAAACTCTAACGTAGGGTTATTTGATATTTTGAATTTGATAGTAAGATATTATTAATTTTTATGAGATATTACGAAATATTTTATCAAGATCATTGCTCTTTTGAGGGTCTTTTCTTCCTTTTTGGACAAACCGCCTATTTTTCTCATCCTTTTTGCATTTGATGGTAACTTTAAACTTAAAGACTTATTTGGACTTTAAATAAAAATTTGATTCTTTTGATGCATTAACTGTGATCAAATCTGGTTTCAGTTCGTTGCCACGAACTGTTTGATGTTTCCTGATAAATTACGACTTGATTTCTACCCTTGTGTATTCTTTAAGCAGGAAACAAAAACAAGAACATAGAAATGAAAGGGGAGAAAAGAGAAAGAAGCCTCTTACAACGTACACAACTACGCTTTTAACCCTATGTCTATTTACCTTGTTTTATAATAGGACATTTCTTGAAACTTTCTTGACAATTTCAAATTGGGTTGTTCCCTATCATTTTGTTTTGAAACAGCAAGAGAACATGAAGGTAGGAACAAATTATTAGGAGGAAACCTCCCAGTACGAATTCTATTCAAAATTCTGGACAGTGCTACCGAAGCTTCACTGATGACCTGTTTTGAAATGCTATCAAAGGGAATTTTTTTTTGACAATTTTATCTGCGACCCGTGAACAAAAAGATACTTATTGGGAAAAGGATATAGAATTAAAAACGAGAAGAAGGTAAAATCTCTTATGAAACATTTTTTAAAATATTCTTGATTGGTTGACCCTGAGTTTAAGTTTATTCACCATGCTATTCCAATTGATAATGAAGTATAGAGAGTAAAACTAAATTCTAACTATTCATTTTTAAAGGAAAAACTTAAAGAAACAAGGTAGATAGAAGAGGAATGGAAACAGCCTCTTACCAAGCATTCTGACCACGATTCTTCTTGATTGGATATGTGCTCTTTCAGCCTCGCAGGGTGTTCCATCTTCTCGTGAAATGCATCTTGTTAGAGATCCCGATTCCTAAATGGAAACTTGATGAACGAATCAATTAAGCTCTACTCAAGCAACCAGTTATTAGGCTATCAATCAAGACTACTCTATTTTCATCATTTTTTTCTAAGTACAAGGCCTGGTGTTCTCAATTAGTGATGGGTACTCAGCTAAAGGAAAAATGTTTCTTTTTTTAATTTGTAGTCCTTAGGTAAAGGAATGTTACCTGGCATTAATTAAAAAAAAACTTTCTGAAATAGTTTTCTAAAGAAAAGTAAAGGCCATATATAGTGAGAGTATACTATACTTATAGATAGTATACTATAATATACTTAGGATCAGAAGAAATAGAAACCTACAATAACTCAATCTCAAAACACCCAGAAATTACTATTAAAGAATAAATTAAACTCAGAACGAACAGAAATTAAAAAAACAATCATAGTGAAAAAAACATACAATAAGTAGTAACATGAATTAATGAATAAATATTAAAATAACTTATACTTAAGTTGAATATTTAAATTAAACTCAAAATGAACAAAACTATTTTGCTTTTGAAGTATAAATGAAACCCTAAACGAACAGTCACTAAATAAACAATCAATGCAAACAAATGTACAACATATACTAATATAAATGCATAAATAAATTTTAAATGAGTGAAATTTAAATTGAATATGTAAATCAAGCTTGAAACGAACAAAAATCACTACAAACAAGAATTTGGGTATCGCCTCCTTCTCTCACTGTAAAAGTCTAAAACCTACTGCGTCATTGGCGCTTTACTGAAAACGAATTATATCACAAATATTTTATTTTGTACTTATTAAAAAACTGAAAATAAAAATAAGAATTACTGTAAAATTAAATTTTGAACTGATACGCTTTCAGCAATTTGCAAAACCTACTGCATCATTGGCGCTTTACTGAAAACTCTATGTATTGAACAGTGTTGGATAGAATAAAATCGAAGTGGATGTTTTATATATAATGAAAGATCCATCAGTTCAATATTTTGTTTCACTGTAATTTTATTTTCATTTTCAATTCTGTAAAAACTGGAGAAGAAAATATTTGTAAAATAATTTGTTTTTAGTAAAGCTCCAATGAAGCAGTTGGTTTTAGACTTTTACAGTGAGAGAAGGAGGCGATACCCAAACACTTGTTTGTAGTGATTTTTGTTCGTTTCAAGCTTGATATGCATATTCAATTTAAATTTCACTCATTTAAAATTTATTTATGAATTTATATTAGTATCTATTGTACATTTGTTTGCATTGATTGTTTATCTAATTTCTGTTCGTTTTGGGTTTCATTTAGGATTCAATAGCAAAATATTTTTCTTCGTTTTAAGCTTAATTTGCATATTCAATTTCTGCTTTACTCGTTTTAAGATTTATTTATTCATTTATATCCATTTATATTATTACTTGTTGTATGTTTTTTTCCCTATGATTGTTTATTTCATTTCTATTTGTTTTAAGTTTCACTTATTCTTTAATAGTAATTTCTGGCTTTTTTGAGATTCAATTATTTTATTTTTCTATTTCTTCTGATCTTAAGCTTAATACGGCCTTTCCTTTTCTTTATAGAAAAAATTTCAGAAAGTTTTTTTTAATTAATTTCTGTTCGTTTTTGATTGCCAAAATTCAAATTTTCAAATTTCCTATTTCAAAATAAATTTTTAGTGCAAAATAAATTATCAGTTTTGGCAAGAATTAATAAAATTAAACTGAATATTTGATATATAATGATATTTATGGCTTAAAGCTCACCAGCTCATAGATTTCGTTTCACCCTTGGCCGGATTTAAGGGTTTGACACTTCTAGGCACGAGCGTTTTTGCCGCTCCATTTTTGTAGGTTTTTGAGGGGAATCCCCAAAACTTGGGGAATAGTGAAAGCCGCAGGGCCTATTGGTAAATCCTGGTCTGGTTTCACTGCAATTTTTATTTTATTTTTAATATTGTAATAAGCACAAAAGAAACTATGTGTAATATAATTCCTTTAAGGAAAGCACCAAATACGCAGTAGGCTTTATACTTTTACCTTTAGAGAAACGGGCAGTAACCATTCTCTTGTTTGTAGTGAACAAATCATTCAGTAAAAGTACATAACTTCTACTCCCTGAAGACGATCGCTGTCTAACAACCAATCCTCAATCCAATTGTCACTCGTCTATGAATTCTGTTCGCCCAATTATTATAATAAAAAAAAAAGAAAAACAAATTTTGTAGAACTTTGTAGCCACTTAAGTAAGACAATGCTAATTGTAAGTAAGTGAATTCGTTATTTAAGTAAGAGAATGAAACTTTTACCGTTAGGGAACCGCGCAGTAGCCATACTCTTGTTCGTAGTGAAGACACCGTTCATTAGAAGTACACAACCCCTACTCCCTGAAGATGAAAGCGGGTCTAACAACCAATCCTTAATACAATTCTCACTTGTCTTTCTTTGAATTCTGTTCTCCCAATTATTATAATAAAAAAAGATAAATTAATTTTGCAGAACTTTGTAGCCACTTAAGTAAGAGAATGATAATTCTAAATAAGAGAATTGGTTATTTAAGTAAGAGAAGGATGCTTTTACCGTTAGGGGAGCGGGCAGTAGCCATACTCTTGTTTGTAGTGAAAACCCTATTCATTAGAAGTACATAGCCCTTACATCCCATTTGCGCTACAAATGGGAGGAGGGGGTTGGGTTTAATGCAAAGGGGTGGGCGGACGGGACTGGCTGTGCAAAACCTTCCAGTTGGTGGTCCTGTTTTCACTGATCTTATTGCACAACTAAAAAAACAATAAAACATTGAAACCTTATTGCCTTTATGGATACGAGGAAATCCTTTTATATGGAAGCAAAATCTACAAACAGAAAAAATTGTTTTAGTATCTTGAGACAATTATATAATCGTTGCAGTATATAGAGCTACCCTCCCATTTGCGCTACAAATAGGAGGTGGGGGTCGGATTTAGTGATAAGGGGTGGGCGGAAGGGGCTGGCTATGCACGACCTTCTCGTTGGTGGCCCCGTTTTCGCTAATCTTAGTGCACGACTAAAAAACAATAAAACATCGAAACCTTATTGCCCTAATGAACTTTAATTTTCTATTCTCTAAAACTTAGTAACATAAGAAAATTAATATAAAAAACTAAAATAACTTTACACAAGAGATAACCATTCACAATCAGTATATAGAGCAATCCTCCCATTTGCTCTGCAAATAGGAGGATATCAGGTGGTCGGGTTTAATGCTAAGGGGCGGGCGGGCAGGGCTGGCTGTATACAACAAAATGAGGAGTTTTTAGAAAAAGACCCAATAAAACATTAAAGCCTTATGGTCTTTATGACCTTTGGTTTTATATTGTCTAAAACTTAGTAGCAGAAAAAAAATAATTTAAAAAATCTAAAATAACTTTACAAAAGAGGTAACCATTAAGAAGCACTATATAGAGCTATCCTCCCATTTGCGCTACAAATGGCAGGATATTAGAGGTTTGGGCTTAATGCTAAAAGGGTGGGCGGACGGGGCTGGCTGTGCAGAACCTTCCCGTTGGTGGCCCTATTTTCACTAATCTTAGTGCAAAACTAAAAAAACAACAAAACATCGAAACCTTATGGCCTTTATGATCTTTAGTTTTCTATTGTCTAAGAATTAGTAACATAATAACCATATAAGCCCCCAGGACAACACTTACAACACCTATTCCCCGGGCCCCTGGGGGAGTTTTGTTATATAATTTTTGAACGATTTCCAAAAAACTGGCTATCTCAAAATTTGTAGCGGATGGGTTTGGGGGAAAAGGGCGAGGGGGGGGCTATTTGCCCTTAACTCTCTTGACTCTTAAAAAGTGAACTAGAACTTTCAATTTCCAATCAAATGAGCCCTCTATGAAGTTCATACGAGCATTCCTTTCGTAAGAGCCACAGATGCCCTTAGGGCATAGCTTAGAACGTCTTCCCCTGGGCCCGGGGGGGGGGGGGGTGTATTGACACCGAAGTTTTTCTTATCCAACCTTTGAACTATTTTTAACGAAATTTCTATCCGAAAATTGTCATCAGATGGGTTTGGAAAAAGAAGAGGTGGGGTGGAGGGGGGCCAGCTGCTCTCGGATCTCTTTTGACTATTAGAAGTAGGCTCGAAATTTCAATTTTCAATCAAATGAGCCTCTCTCTGAAGCTTATATGAGGATCTCTTTCATAAGAACCATATATGCCCCAGGGCATAACTTATAACGCCTGTCCCTGGGCCCTGGGAGGTTTTAACGACACCTGAGTTTTTGTTATCTGACTTTTGAGCAATTTTTAACCTTATGGCTATCTCAAAATTTCATTGGATGATTTTGGGGGAAAATGGGCATGAGGGGGAGCTAGTTGCCCTCCAATCTCTTTTGACTTCAAAAAACCGAACTAGAACTTTCAATTTCCAATCAAATGAGACCTCTCTGAAGTTTTTAAGAGCATCTCTTCAATAAGAACCATATATTTCCTCGGGGTATAACTTACACCGCCTGCCCTCGGGGCCTGGGGGACTGTTTGGACCCCGGCTATCTAAAAGTTCTAATCAGAGGGGCCTGAGGGAAAAAACGCGTGGAGGGGGGGGGGGGCTAGGTGCCCTCTAAGCCTTTTGAATCTTAAAAATGCAACTAGAACTTTTGATTTCCAATCAAGTTAGCCCTCTTTGAAGTTAGTACGAGCATCCCTTCCATAAGACCCATATATGCCCCTAGGGCATAACTTACAACGCCTGCCCCAGGACCCTTGGGGGTCATGTCAATACTGGAATTTCTCTAATATGATTTTTGAACTTTTTTTAAACAAAATAGCTATCTCAAAATTTTTATCCGATGCATTTGAGAATAAAGGGTTTTAAGGGGGGAAGCTGGTTAGCCTTCGATATCCTTTGACGCTTAAAAAGTGAACTAGAACTTTCAATTTCTAATCAAATGAGCCCTCTCTGAAGTATATACGAGCATTCCTTCCATAAAAACCATATATGCCCCCAGGGCATAATTTATCACCCTTGCCCTGAAGACTGTGGAGGGAGTGTCCTGCTCAAGTATATAATTTTTAGAACTTTCAACTACGTTTAACAAAATGGCCATATCAAAATCTCGACTGGATGTGTTTGGGGAAATGGTGGGCGTGGAAGGGGTGTTAGTTGCCTTCCTATCACTTTCGACTATCAAAAAGAGAACTAGCCATTTAAATTTCCAATCAAATGAGCCCTTTCTGAAGTTTCTACGACAATGCTTTCTATAGAAACCTTATATACCCCAGGGCATAACTTACAACCCTTGCCCAGAGGGCGCTGGGGGGGGGGGTTGTTATCCTCAAAGACCTAATTTCCTGAATTTTCAACTACGTTTAACACAATGGCTATCTTAAAATTTTGATTGGATGTGTTTGGAGGAAAGTTGGGCGTGAGAGGGGGGTTAATTGCCCTCCAATCACTTTCGACTATTAAAAAGGGCACTAGCTTTTTGAATTTCCAATCGAATGAGTCCTTTTTGAAGTTTCTACGACAAAGCTTTCTATAAAAACCTTATATGCCCCCAGGGAATGCCTTACAACCCTTGCCCTGAGGGCTGTCGGGGATTGTCCTCTTCAAAAATTATACAACACCTGCCCTCGGGCCTTCGGGGGTCGTGTCGACCCCGAAGTTTTCGTTATATGGTCTTTGAACTATTTAAAAAAAAGCTATCTCAAAGTTCTTATCGGATGGGTTTGAGGAAAAAAAGGGCGTGTAGGGGGGGGGATAGGTGCCCTCCAATCTCTTTTGACTCTTAAAAAGTGAACTAGAACTTTTAATTTCCATTCAAATGAGCCCTCTTTGAAGTTTATACGAACATTCCTTTCGTAAGAACCACAGATGCCCTTAGGGCATAACTTAGAACGTCTTCCCCTGGGCCGGGGGGGGGGGGGTTGTATTGACACCGAAGTTTTTCTTATTCAACCTTTGAACTATTTTTAACAAAATTTCTATCTCAAAATTTTCATCAGATGGGTTTGGAAAAAGAAGAGGTGGGGTGGAGGGGGGCCAGCTGCTCTCGGATCTCTTTTGACTATTAGAAGTAGGCTCGAAATTTCAATTTTCAATCAAATGAGCCTCTCTCTGAAGTTTATATGAGGATTTCTTTCATAAGAACCCTATATGCCCCAGGGCATAACTTATAACGCCTGTCCCTGGGCCCTGGGGGGTTTTAACGACACCTGAGTTTTTGTTATCTGACTTTTGAGCAATTTTTAACTTATGGCTATCTCAAAATTTCATTGGATGATTTTGGGGGAAAATGGGCATGAGGGGGAGCTAGTTGCCCTCCAATCTCTTTTGACTCCAAAAAACCGAACTAGAACTTTCAATTTCCAATCAAATGAGACCTCTCTGAAGTTTTTAAGAGCATCTCTTCAATAAGAACCATATATTCCCCCTGGGTATAACTTACAACGCCTGCCCTCGGGGCCAGGGGGACTGTTTGGACCCCGGCTATCTAAAAGTTCTTATCAGATGGGCCTGAGGGAAAAAACGCGTGGAGGGGGGGGGCTAGGTGCCCTCTAATCCTTTTGAATCTTAAAAATGCAACTAGAACTTTTGATTTCCAATCAAGTTAGCCCTCTTTGAAGTTAATACGAGCATCCCTTCCATAAGACCCATATATGCCCCTAGGGCATAACTTACAACGCCTGCCCCAGGACCCTTGGGGGTCATGTCAATACTGGAATTTCTCTAATATGATTTTTGAACTTTTTTTTAAACAAAATAGCTATCTCAAAATTTTTATCCGATGCATTTGAGAATAAAGGGTTTTGAGGGGGGAAGCTGGTTAGCCTTCGATATCCTTTGACGCTTAAAAAGTGAACTAGAACTTTCAATTTCTAATCAAATGAGCCCTCTCTGAAGTATATACGAGCATTCCTTTCATAAGAACCATATATGCCCCCAGGGCATAATTTATCACCCTTGCCCTGAAGACTGTGGGGGGAGTGTCCTGCTCAAGCATATAATTTTTAGAACTTTCAACTACGTTTAACAAAATGGCCATATCAAAATCTCGACTGGATGTGTTTGGGGAAATGGTGGGCGTGGAAGGGGTGTTAGTTGCCTTCCTATCACTTTCGACTATCAAAAAGAGAACTAGCCATTTAAATTTCCAATCGAATGAGCCCTTTTTTAAGTTTCTACGACAATGCTTTCTATCTGTAAAAACCTTATATTCCCCAGGGCATAACTTACAGCCCTTGCCCTGAGGGCTTTGGGGGGGGGGGGGTTGTTATCCTCAAAGACCTAATTTCCTGAATTTTCAACTACGTTTAACACATTGGCTATCTTAAAATTTTGATTGGATGTGTTTGGGGGAAAGTTGGGCGTGAGAGGGGGGTTAATTGCCCTCCAATCACTTTCGACTATTAAAAAGGGCACTAGCTTTTTGAATTTCCAATCGAATTAGTCCTTTTTGAAGTTTCTACGACAAAGCTTTCTATAAAAACCTGATATGCCCCCAGGGCATGCCTTATAACCCTTGCCCTGAGGGCTGTGGGAGAGTGTCCTCCTCAAAAAGTATGCAACACCTGCCCTCGGGCCTTCGGGGCTCGTGTCGACCCCGGAGTTATCGTTATATGGTCTTTGAACTATTTTTAAAAAAAAGCTATCTCAAAGTTCTTATCGGATGGGCTTGAGGAAAATGGGCGTGTTGGGGAGGGGGCTAGGTGCCCTCCAATCTCTTTTAAATCTTAAAAAGTGAACTAGAACTTTCAATTCCCAATCAAATGAGCCCTCTTTGAAGTTTATACGAGCTTTCCTTCCATAAGAACCATATATGCCCCCAGGGCATAACTTAGAACGTCTTCCCCTGGGCCTGGGAGGGGGTTGTGTTGACACCGAAGTTTTTCTTATATGCAACCTTTGAACTATTTTTAACGAAATTTCTATCTCAAAATTTTCATCAGATGGGTTTGGAAAAAGAAGAGGTGGGGGTGGAGGGGAGCCAGCTAGCTCTCGGATCTCTTTTGACTATTAGAAGTAGGCTCGAAATTTCAATTTTCAATCAAATGAGCCTCTCTCTGAAGTTTATATGAGGATCTCTTTCATAAGAACCATATATGCCCCAGGGCATAACTTATAACGCCTGTCCCTGGGCCCTGGGGGGTTTTAACGACACCTGAGTTTTTGTTATCTGACTTTTGAGCAATTTTTAACTTATGGCTATCTCAAAATTTCATTGGATGATTTTGGGGAAAATGGGCATGAGGGGGAGCTAGTTGCCCTCCAATCTCTTTTGACTTCAAAAACCGAACTAGGAACTTTCAATTTCCAATCAAATGAGACCTCTCTGAAGTTTTTAAGGGCATCTCTTCAATAAGAACCATATATTTCCCCTGGGTAGTAACTTACAACGCCTGCCCTCGGGGCCTGGGGACTGTTTGGACCCCGGCTATCTAAAAGTTCTTATCAGATGGGCCTGAGGGAAAAAACGCGTGGAGGGAGGGGGGCTAGGTGCCCTCTAATCCTTTTGAATCTTAAAAATGCAACTAGAACTTTTGATTTCCAATCAAATGAGCCCTCTCTGAAGTTTATACGAGCATCCCTTCCATAAGACCCATATATGCCCCTAGGGCATAACTTATAACCCTTGCCCCTGAAGACTGTGGGGGAGTGTCCTACTCCAACATATAATTTCCAGACTTTCAACTACGTTGAACAAAATGGCTATATCAAAACTTTGATTGGATGTGTTTGGGGAAATGGTAGGCGTGGAAGGCAAGACCGTATCCAGGGGGGGGGGTTACCCGGTTTGGACCCCCCCGAAATTTTTGACCAAGTCGAAAATTAGTTTAAAAAATACATGTAAAGACAAAACCTTACCAGAAAAAAATATGCCCCCAAACTAAATCCTATTGCATTTTGTAGGTAAATGGTTCTGATCAGCTTACGCAATTAGGTAACCGTATGTAACCCCATGTTCACCAGACCTTGCATAGTAAATTAGGGTTAATATGCGCTATTATCCTATTGCATTTTGTGGCATACAAAAATCCTATTGAAATTTTGTGGGTAAACGGTTGTGATCAGCTTACGCAATTAGGTAACACCATGTTCGCCTTATTATGCAAGGTCAGACCTTGCATAGTAAATTAGGATTAATGGGGGCTCGAGGTAAATGTTATAGGAGAGTGCAAGATTGTCAGTTCAGATCAGTTCAATTTTGGACTTGGATAAGAGAAGAGCCATTTTCAACATGAAGAGGAAGTGTGACATTACGTCATTTTTGACGCCCAAGCGGACCAGGGATGTTTCTGACAATGGCGTTAGCGGGATGTCTGTGGAGCATTCATCTACACCTGTGGATTTGAAGGGCACTGAAGCCATCGTTGAAGATTCTGAATCACGCACACTGGAACCAACCACCACGCACCGGCACCAACCCAGTCTCTGTTGTTGTTTGCAAATGACATCGGTCGTTTTGTCAACAAATCATCCAATCTCGATGCAAATCCTAAACTTCGTTTGCTGAAGAGCCCTTGAACTCCAGATATCTCCTACATTTTTCCAGTATCCGAAAAACGGAAGCTGAAGTTTCAGTTAACTTGGCTCGCTCGTTTCAGTTGGTTGTCCAACTCTCCGTCCGAGGACGCTGCTCTTTGCAGATTTTGCATTCTGTTCTCGTCAGAGACAGCTGGCAAAGGCTGCCACCAGCGCTTGGGGAATCTTGAGTCACCAAACCATTCAAGAACTGGAGGGATGCGATAGAGTGCTTCACTGCTCACCAACAAGCAGAATTTCATAGAAACTGCATCGTATCGGCTGAAAACTTCATTTCTGTTTCGGAGAAAAGGCATGACAATATCGTGCACCGACTAGACGCGGCGAGGAAAGCACAGGTTCAAGAAAATCGCCAGAAGTTGTAACCAATTGTTGAGACGGTGATATTTTGTGGGCGGCAACAGCTTGCCCTTCGTGGTACCAATGATTCCGGCCCAATTTTGGTCTCAGATCCAGTGATGGCAACTTCCGAGCACTACTGTGGCTGAGAGCGAGACACGGTGACGATGTTCTGAAGAACCACCTTCTTTCTGCGGCCGGAAATGCCACATATCTTTCTCCCATCATCCAGAATGGTATTATCACCGCATCCGAGGAGCTTCTTCAGCAGTCTATTGTGGAAAGAGTAAACGCAAGTCCATGCTTTTCGGTACTTGCCGATGAAACGGTGGACGTTTCGAATGCCGAGCAGCTGTCTGTTTGCTCCACTACACTTTCAAGGGGATCCTGCATGAGGACTTCCTTGGTTTCACCCCAGTTTCTGATTTGACTGGGCAAGGTCTGGCTTCATCAATCCTGCGATTTCTCGAAAGCCTTGGTCATAATCTAAACAAGATGGCTGGTCAGGGATATGACGGTGCAGCAGCGATGAGTGGGCATCTTAGGGGTGTCCAGACTGTTATACGTGAAAAGTATCCGAAGGCGCTTCCGAAGTCGTGCGTTTTCTTGAGCTGTACCGACCAATCCTTCGATCCCTGGAAGCTCTTGAAGAGAACGGAAATGCAGAAACTTCTGTAAAAGCGGCGCAGTTGCTGGACACGATGAATAAGTCGCAATTTATTGTGTGTCTCCATGTGATCAAAGAGCTTTTCTGCCTTACACTTCCACTGTGCAAGATTCTTCAGTCAGTTGACTGTGATTTGGCAGCTACATGCAGGCACGGGGAAACTGTCCTTACAAAAACAAAGGAAATGCGAAAAATTGCTGCTACTGCTTTCACGTCTATTTTCGACGAAGCTCAGCGTTTTGCCAGCGACTTAGGACTGAAGATGACTCGTCGAAGGACGAGAGGCGGCCGGAGTATGCATGCAGACGATCCAGACCATCTCAACCACTATAGAACTTCGCTCTTTATTCCTTTCCTGGACCACTTCACTTCCGAGCTGAAACAACGATTTGTGCTTCACCAGAAACTGCTGTCAAATCTCTGCGTCCTTTCTCCTGCCAAAATTGGTTCTATCGATCTGAAGGCATTAAACCTGGAGTCATTGGTTGAATTGTATGGTGATATTCTTTCCGAGCCAGACTGTCTGAAGCAAGAAATTTAGCTATGGCGCATCAAGTTGGAAAATGTCCCGGTATCAGAGAGGCCTACTTGTGCTGTGTCTTCGCTTCAGGCATGCGACGCCACCTTTTCTCCAAACATTTTTCTTCTTCTGGCTGTTCTTGCGACGTAACCAATTAGTACTGCTACTCCAGGAAGAAGCTTCTCAACGCTCAGAAGGCTCAAAACCTGGCTCAGAAATTCGATAGGAGAAGAAAGATTGAGTGGCTTAGCCCTCCTTGCAGTCCATAAGGACGTTGACATCTGCCCTGACAAGGTCGTCAACAAGTTTGCACGGAAGAGAAATCGTCGCCTGGATTTAGTTTTATAGATATTCGCCCTTACTTTTAGCTAAAAAAAACTAAAAAATATATAGACTACTTCTACTATTTGGCTTCTTTTTGCGTTAACTGTTTTTGCTGTCTCCAAAAAAACAACAAAAAATTAGCTTGCAGTATTTAACTGTATGTAAATACTTGTCTTGTAAGGGGCATGTATGTAAATACATGCCCCTTAAAGATACGAAAGTATGCCAAGTGGACGCGTCCTCGTTCGCAAGGGGCGGACTAACGGTCTCGAGCTAACGTAATGTTGCTCGAGGATGTTAGACAAAGTCCACGGGAAAAACATCGGGTGACCCCCCCTCCCCGGAACAAAAATCCTGGATACGGCCCTGGTGGAAGGGGTTTCAAATGCCTTAGAATCACTTACGACTATTAAAAAGGGAACTAGCCATTTAAATTTCAAATCGAATGAACCCTTTCTGAAGTTTCTACGACAACGTTGTCTATACAAAACCTTATATGCCCCTAGGGCATAACTTACAACCCTTGCCCTGAGGGCTGTGAGTGAGTTGTCATTCTCAAAGACCTAATTTTAAGAACTTAAAACTACGTTTAATAAAATGGCTATCTCAAAATTTTGATGAGATGTGATCGGGGGAATGATGGGCGGGGGGGGCGCAGCTAGTTACCCTCCAATCACTTTCGACTATTAAAAAGGGCACTAGCCCCTTAAATTTCCAATCTAATTAGCCTTTTTTGAAGTTTCTACGACAACGCCTTCTATATAAACGTTATATGCCCCCAGGGCATAACTTAAAACCCATGCCCTTAGGGTTGTGGGGGAGTGTCCTCCTCAAAAATATATTTTCTATTTGGAAATCAACTACGTTGAACAAAATGGCTATCTCCAAATTTTGATTGGATGTGTTTGGGAGAATGATGGGCGTGGGAGGGGGGAGGGGGCTAGTTGCCCTCCAATCACTTTCGACTTTTAAAAAGTGCACTAGAACTCTCGATATCCAATAAAATGAGTCCCCTTTGAAGTTTCTACGACGACCCCTTCCATATGAAGTGCCTCTGGGAAAAAAAATAAATAAATAATAATAATAAAACATTGGAGACGTATAGTCTTTACTATAGGCAACGCTACAGCGTTGCCTCTGATTAGGGTTTACATGCTCGCGGTAACTTAGTAAGGAGTAAAGTACCTCCATTGTGTTACTTTTCCCCAGCTATTTTGTATGGATGGAGTGATAGCGGAAACTTGACAGGAGACCTACGCTATTTCACAGTGGCAGTTCTAGGGGCCTCTTTAAGGGTAGGAGGACATTGGAAGGTAATCATTCCCCTCTCACTTTTTTTTATCCTGGACGCTGATGTCCATTTATCCGGCAAAAATAGAAATCTAGTTTCTAGTGGGTTAAAGGGGGCGATAACCCACTTTCATTTTCGGTCATTTTGTTCAAGATTAACTTAATTAGTCACTTCAATTTATGTTCGGCTAGTTTATGTATTAAAAAAAAATACTCTCTGTGTTTAAAATCAAAAATCCAAAATTATATAGACTCTCAGGAATGAATATGAGTATTAATGTGTATCAAACTTTCAATCTACAATCATCAGTTCTTTTGAATAATGTTAGTCATTATTGTCATTTTCTTTCTCGAAAAAAAACAACAACAGAAATAGATAAACACGCATCCGTGATCTTTCTTCTTGCAGAAAGAAAAAAAAACATATTTTTATAGACCGGAGCTTGAAACTTTTACAGTAAAATTCTCTAATATAACGAATCTGAGGGTGAAGTTTTCATTAGAATTCTTTGAATTTTGGGGGGTGTTTCACGCTATTTCCCAAAATCAGGTAAATATGATCAGAATCGTGACTTTTAATAGTAACAATAGTGAATTTTATACATTTGGTACTCTTTAATTAATTTGAACTCTTTAATTAACAAAAGACAGCAACGTGTTCCTGCACTTCGGCAAACATTGTGCCAAAAGTTTACAGAGAAAAATTTATGAAAAAAACTAGAATAGTATTTATAAGGCCTCCCCCTGTCAGAGGCCATACTGGCATGCAGTATACCATTCGCATGATCCACCCTAGCCGAATGGATAGAACACTGAAATTTCCATTCCATGTCCTTCGGGCTGCAGGATCAAATCGTTTTCTTATCAAAACCCAAGTCCGAGGTTGGGGTTGGGGTTAGTTACATGACTCCGCAAACTCAGCAACCTGAGGGTGGAGGCAATCGGACTTTGATATCTGAACCTCGATCAAATTGCGCATGCCCCCCCCCCTCAAAATTTCAATTTGCAAGATATAATTTGCATCTGAAGATAAACGTATTCTTTATAAAAAGAAATGTATACCCAACAAAACTAACGGTTAAAGGGTATGACATAGTTTGGTATTATCTATTAGGGTGGTAACCGATGAATTTTGCAAGGGGGAGAGGATAAAAAAGCCAAAGAAAGGCATTTCAGGCCCATGTGTTAAAACTTTCTCAGGGAGGTGCTTCATAGGAATTGAATGCTTCATAGGAATATATATATATATATATATATATATATATATATATATATATATATATATATATATATATATATATATATATATATATATATATATATATATATATATATATATATATATATATATATATATATTTTTTTTTTTTTTTTTTTTTTTTTTTATATATATATATATATATATATATATATATATATATATATATATATATATATATATATATATATATATATATATATATATATATATATATATATATATATATATATATATATATATATATATATATATATATATAGCTCCACCGGGCCCCGGCACTTGGGAAGCGGCAGTCTTCTATAAATTGATTTTTTGTCGCTTGTCTTCTAAAAGAGCACAATTTAAGCATTTCTTTTCTTGATGTCATGACGTCCAAATGGATCTTAAATTCGAAGTGGTGTCTTTGTAAAATTACGTTTTTTTTTGGACCTTTAGCTTTTACCTCGGTTTGTCTTTTGTCATTATGAAACATATATCGCTGAACCTTTGTTTCTTTTAATTGTTTAGGTGGTGGGACAAAAATTTCTTCTTTTGCCTGGACCATGACGTCCAAATGGACTTTAAATTAGAAGTAGTTCCCTGTAAAATTACGTTTTTTTTATTGGACTTTCAAGTTTTTCCTCGGCTTGTCTTTAGTCATTATGAAAGACATGTCGCCAATTCTTTGTTTCTTTTAATTCTTCAGGTGGTGGGACAAAACCTTCTTTTTCTTCCAACGATTTATCTAGTCCAGGTTTTTGATTGTCAAAGGTATGGTAGGCATTGATAAGCTTATCCATGTAAAAAATTAAAAACCCAATCATCATCGCTATTATTTTCAATTTTTCTGGTTCGTTTTAACTCGGCATGTCTTTCGTCATTTCAAAATACATATCACCGAACCTTAGTTTTTATTTTTATCAAAGGTATGGTAGGCATTGATGAACTTATCTATGTCAAAATCCCAAACCCCAATCATCAGTGCTATCATTTTCAATTTTGGTGAGTTTAGATTCTCGCTGTCCAGGCTGGTTTTGATTGACTCTCTCACATGTTCGGTGTCACATGTCTTCTAACCGCGCGTGTCTTTGCTCTTCAATTTCAATTTTGACTTGCTCACATGCTCAGTATCGCATGTCTTCTAACCGTGTGTGTCTTTGCTTTTCATTTTCATTTTTGAGACGCCACCGCAGTTCATCTAACCGCGCGCGTAGTTGCTCTTCATTTTCATGTTTGACAAGCTCACCCGCTCGTTGTTGCATGTCTTCTAACCGCGTGTGTCTTTGCTCTGCCTTTTTCATTTTTGACAAACCACCATTTTTCTTCTAACCGTGTGTGTCTTTGCTCTTCATTTTCATTTTTGACTCGCTCAGATGCATGATGTTGCATTTCTTCTAACTGCGTGTGTGTTTGCACTTCATTTTCATTTTTGATACGCTTTAATTGTCGTTTTTGTATATCTTTTAACGGCCCGTGTCTTTGCTCTTCATTTTCATTTTTGACACGTTCTTAAATTTTGATTACTTCAGAAAATTAAGCAATGGTCTTTGCTGTAGCTGCCTGTATTGGTGTTGTCGCAATTGATGGTCCAGGTGGTTGATTTTCACATCTTATCACGTTTGACAGTCCAGGTGGTTGTTCCAATGAATCATCATTTATAGTAACTACAACTGCAAATTTTCGTTTTTTTGCCTTCCATCAGAGATTATGTTATATAAATAACTGTTGCGTTGGAAACACAACAATCTTATTTTTGCTACGTATGATATCAAATAAATTTTTTTTTATATGATGTCATAATAAATGCTTATATGATGTGCTAACATAGTACATGACGCCATTTGAAAAAAACAAAATTAAGGCTCATAACGAATTTTCTCCGACTTCTGACTTATCTATGTCGTTTTTATTATGTAAGAATATTCCACGATACCAATTTTCCCGAAAAATCATGGAGTTGTTTTCGAGAAAAAACACATAAATACATAAATACATATACAATTATTGCTCGTTCATAAAGATGTACTTTTTCGAAAACGTCTTCATATTTTTTCGGAAAAATTGGTATTTTGTGATATTCTCGCATTAAAAAAACGATCCAGATCTCAGAAGTCTGAGAAAATTCATTTAGAGCCTTAATTTTGGTTTTTGCAAATGACGTCATGTACTATGTTAGCACATCATATAAAGCTTTCTTATGAAATCACATAAGAACTTTATCATATGATATCCTGCATAACATAAATAAGGTTGTTGAATTTATCCTCCCGCGATGGTGTTCTGCGTCACCATGCAATTTAACCTATTACTAGGAGAAAATTTTTAACTCACGGGACGTTTGAACGCCGATGACCGAAGTGCCGGTGGCACTTCATGGATGGAATTTTGGACTTAGTTCAAGATATTCCCTGAAAGTTGTAACTTATTCCCTAACCAGTTCCTGAAATACAGCAGATACACCCTTTCGACCACCTGAATGCATGTAGTGTCATTTGGTTGAGTACAGCAGCCCCCTCAAAATTCCTTGAAAATTTCAACTTAAGTATATTAATTATTTCTGAGATATTGCAAATACTTTTTTTCACAACCTTGATATACATAGTATCTTTTGGTTTAGTTCAGCATTCCCCTCAACATCCCCTGAAACTTTACCCTAAATACTCTTAGTCATTCCAGATTTATTGCAGATACAACCCTTGTGACAATCTTGATGCACCCAGTGCCTTTTGATTTTGGTCAATATTCCCCTAAACCTTCCCTGAAAGTTCCCAATAGATAACCTTAGCCATTCGTGAGATACTGCAGATGTGCCTTTTGGCAGCTTGGATGTAGAAAATGTCTGATTTGGTTCAAAGTTTTCCTTAACGTTTCTTGGAAGTCAAAAAATGATACACTTAACCATTTTTGAGATATCGCTGATACGTCCTTTTGACAACCTAATTACATATTGTATCTTTGCATCTAGTTAAACATCTCCCCTCAATATACCTTGAAATTCTCAAGTTCAAGCACTTAATTGTTCCTGAGATATTTCATATAGGCCATTTTAACAATCTGGTTATATATAAGTACCGGGAGCCCGGCGGCCTCGCCGCAGGGCCCCGGCACACGACACGTGGCAGGCTTCTATAAATAGATTCTCCTTGTCGCTTTTTTCTAAATGCAGACAATTTGAGCATTTTCTTGATGTCATGACGTCCAAATGGACCTTAGATTAGAAGTGGGGCCTTTGTAAAATTACATTTTCTTATTGGGACTTTAACCTTCGCCTCGACTTGTTTTTGTCATTATGAAAAACATATTGCCGAACCTTTGTTTCTTTTAATTGTGTAGGTGGTGGGACAAAGACTTATTTTCAACGATTTATCTAGTCCAGATTTTTTATTTTAAAAGGTATGGAAGGCATTGACGACCATCTTTATTTCTTTTAATTGATCAGGTGGTGGGAAAACTTCTTCTTTTGCGTTGGCTTTTCTTTTGTCATTAGGAAAGACATCGCTGAACCTTTGTTGCTTTTAATTGTTCAGGTGGTGGGACAAAGACTTATTTTCAACGATTTATCTAGTCCAGATTTTTTATTTTCAAAGGTATGGAAGGCATTGACGACCATCTTTATTTCTTTTAATTGATCAGGTGGTGGGAAGAAACTTCTTCTTTTGCGTTGGCTTTTCTTTTGTCATTAGGAAAGACATCGCTGAACCTTTGTTGCTTTTAATTGTTCAGGTGGTGGGACAAAGACTTATTTTCAACGATTTATCTAGTCCAGATTTTTTATTTTCAAAGGTATGGAAGGCATTGACGACCATCTTTATTTCTTTTAATTGATCAGGTGGTGGGAAAAAACTTCTTCTTTTGCGTTGGCTTTTCTTTTGTCATTAGGAAAGACATCGCCGAACCTTTGTTGCTTTTAATTGTTCAGGTGGTGGGACAAAGACTTATTTTCAACGATTTATCTAGTCCAGATTTTTTATTTTCAAAGGTATGGAAGGCATTGACGACCATCTTTATTTCTTTTAATTGATCAGGTGGTGGGAAGAAACTTCTTCTTTTGCGTTGGCTTTTCTTTTGTCATTAGGAAAGACATCGCTGAACCTTTGTTGCTTTTAATTGTTCAGGTGGTGGGAAAAACACTTCCTTTGGTTCCCACGATTTATCTAGTCCATATTTTGATTTTCAAAGGTATGGAAGGCATTGATGACCTTATCCATGTCAAAATTCAAAACCCAATCATCATCGTTCATTTTCAATTTGTTTGGTTCGTTTTAACTCGGCTTATCTTTCGTCATTTTGAAATACATATCGCTGAACCTTTGTGTTAAAAAAAGGCATGGTAGGCATTGATGGCCTTCTACATGTCAAAACCCCAAACCCAATAATGATCGCTATCATTTTTAATTTTGATATGTTTTGATTCTCGCTGTACAAGTTGATTATCATTGATTCGCTTAAATGTTCGTTGTCACATGTCTTTTAACTGCGTGTGTCTTTGCTCTTCTTTTTCATTTTTGACTTGATGACATGCTGGGTGTCGCATATCTTCTAACCGTGTAAATTGCCCTTTATTTTAATTTTTGACAAGCCGCCGCCGTTCTTCTAACTGCGTATGCGTCTGCTCTTCATTTTCATTTTTGCTTGCTCACATGCTCGGTGTCGCGTGTCTTCTAAGTGTGTGTGTCTTTGCTCTTCATTTTTACTTTTGACACGCCGCCGCTTTTCTTCTAACCGTGTGTGTCTTTGCTCTTCATTTATATTTACGACTCGCTCAATTGCTCGGTGTCGCATGTCCTCTAACACCGTGTGTCTTTACTGTTCATTTCATTTTTAACACGCTCTAATTGTCATTTTCGCATATCTTCTAACCGCGCGTGTCTTTGCTGTTCATTTTCATTTTTGACACGTTTCTGGATTTTGATTACTTCAGATACTTTAGCAATGACCATGTCTTTTGCTCCCCGTATTGGTGTTGTTAAAACTGATGGTCCAGGTTGTCAATTGTCACAACTTATCACGTTTGATAGTTTAGATATGGGTTCCACAGACTCATCATTTATATTAACTGCAACTGCAAATTTTTGTTTCTTGGGTCTTCCCTTAGGCGTTGTACTGGATAAATAACTTATTGTGGTATATAAATATAACTGACTACATTTGGAAACATACGTGGCTTATATAAGACGACTGACGTCATAAAATGTCTTGATGCCATGACTTGCACGATGTCATTTGCAAAAACCAAAATTAAGGTTCTTAACGATTTTTCTCAGACTTCTGATCTATCTATATCGTTTTTTTTTATGCGAGAATATTCCAAGGTACAAAGTTTCCCGAAAAATATGGAGCCGTTTTTGAGAACATGCATATATACATACATAAAGATAGTATATATTAACAACCTATATAATATATATATATATATATATATATATATATATATATATATATATATATATATATATATATATATATATATATATATATATATATATATATATATATATATATATATATATATATATATATATATATATATATATATATATATATATATATATATATATATATATATACTGTCGTCGATAATTGCCTACATAACTTACCTTTAAGGTGATAGCAATAAAGGTTATAACTTACCTTTAAGGTGATAGCAATTTTCAGATAAAGAATTAAGAGAACAAGCGATGGTAGAATGAAAAAACACAGTGTAGAACCAACTGCCATTGGAAGCCATCGAATCTTTGCGTCGTTAAAGGGTAAAGCACACCAGGCTGAATCCAATATTGTTTCATTTGTTTTGGGGTAAATCAGGTAATTCACCTACAACAACAAAATTTAGAACAAGCTCATTTTTTTGACAAAATTAAATAAAACAATAAACTAGTTTACTAGAAAAACAGAAAACAAGGATTAGTTTCATTAAAAGATTGTATCTGTTTGTTTCATTAATTCTTGTTTCTCTTGTTTCTCAACAAACTAACAAAAACTTAAACAAGCCTTTTGTGACAAAATAAATTGGTGCCTAAGAATAAAAATATAAAATACGGTAAGGACTAATCACTCCTCAAGTGGAATTGATAACTTATCAAATAGACGCAAGGAGTTTACTCTTTGCATTTTTTAAACAGTGCATTTACTCTTTCATACTTTCTGGGATAAGCCAAGTAGTTTAATCAGAAAATAAAAAAAAATTATTTAAAATAAACTCTTTTTTGACAAAAGATTTTAGACATTAATAGCTTTCAAACTCTAAATTCATATATAGAATTCAACCCATACAAACATAAATGATACAAACATATAAACATAAAAATTATATAGACTCGCTCAATCATTAAATCCAACATCGGAGAATCAACAATGACAATTGGCGGACGCTGCTTCAAACATTATGAGTTTTCGAATATAGATAGATAGATAGATAGATAAGTGTCTTAAAGCCAAAAATACGGTCATGAACAAAAAAAGAGCACAAACATAATAAACCTACATCGGCGATCATCATAAAAAGCAGAAATATAATGAACTTGCATCAGCTATCATCAACAAACACTTAGATGAAACATACACTTAAAAACAAGTTTGTCTTTTTTGTTTTGTATTTTTCGACTGAAAGCAAGGAACAAGAGCCGTTGAATTTTAATAAGAAATGTTTATGCTCAATAGTAATTAAATTAAAAAAAATTTTTTTTTAATTGAAAGTAGGGAGCAACATTAAAACTTAAAACGAAAAGAAATTATTCCGTATATGAGAGGGGCTGTCCCCTCCTCAACGCCTCACTCTTAACGCTAAAGTGTTTTATTGTTTTGAAAAATAGAGTTGTGAGAAAGAGTCAAACTTTAGCGTAAAGAGCGATAACCAATACTATATGTAATCGTTGGGCAAAGTTCATAAATTGCAGTCCTTCCCCCGGGGACTTGCGGGGGATTAAGTCATCCTCAAAGACATAGTTACTATATTATTCGACTATGCTGAACAAAATGGCTATCTCAGAATTTCGATCAGACGCCTTGGGGGGAAAAGGACGGGGGAGAGGTCCAGGTTTCCCTTCAATCTTTTTGGTCACTTAAAAAGAGCACAAGAACTTTTAACTTCTATTCAAATGAGCCCTCTCACGATATTCTAGGACCATTCGGCCGATAAGATCACCCCTGAAAAAAAACAACCAACAAACAATTTAACACGCACCCTTGATCTTTCTTCTGGCAAAATATACAAAATTCCACATTTTTGCGGATAGGAGCTTAAAACCTCCACAGTAGGGTTTTCTGTTACGCTGAATCCATGGTGTGATTTCCATTAGGAATCAATGACTTTTAGGGAATGTTTCCTCCTTTTTTCGAAAATAAGGCAAATTCTCTCAGGCTTGTAACTTTTCATGTATTGGATTAAACTTAATGAAACTTTTATATTTAAGATCAGCATAAAAATCCAATTCTTTTGATGTATCTATTGGTATCAAAATTTCGTTTTTTAGATTTTCGGTTACTATTGAGTCGGGATGCTCCTTACTTACAGTTAGTTACCAAAAACTTTTTCATCACTTCTACTAAAAATAACAACTCACCTCAGAATAAGCCAGCTGAGGCTTACACAGGTAAGAATGCTGCTCCTCTATCCCAATTTATTCAAAGTCTCCCTTTTTACACCCTTCCAGGATGTTCCCATTTCCATTAAATCTTTACTTAATAAATCTTTCCCGCCCCCAAATGAGGATGACTTGCTTTCCATTAAGCACTACAAGGTTAGTCGGAAAATCTTCGGTAATCTGTCATCCTTCAACAACAGAACGTGCCCTATTGTTCTCAACCTTTCTTTCCTTATAGCCCTAGAAAGATGGGTTGAACCACACTTTTCCCACAGCCTACTGTTTAAAATAGGGTTAGTCAGTCATGCACACAAACAATCCCAAGGCAATTTCCTTGGAATACGTCTAGCAAATCTTCCTTCGTTTTTTAGAGCGCACATGTTTCAGAACCATATTTGACTACAGTCATCACTGAAACTTTCAATATTCTAATGTCGGTTAACAGACTTATCCCCTATTCTTCCAAAAAATTTTCAATTGTGAAAAAAAAATACCTTGAGCCCAGGGGAATAGCTTCAGCATTTTTATTGAAGGGGGGATGGGTCCATATAGGGATATTCAAGGGGCTTGAGCAATATAATAGCTAATTTACCCAAACTATTGGGGTCAACTTCCCCCCTTGCCCCCCTCTAACTGACGCCCCTGCATGAGTCTCGGCTAGTCTACTTGTAACATCGTCCTTTCGCCTCCTCTATCATAGTCAGTGCGCTAGCGCTGCCTAAGTAAAGAACGATGTGGGCACAATGTGTTTTTTTTTTCTCCATACCCGGGCCCTTCGTATCGAAGGAGTTGTCTTAGAAACTTCGAAAAGGGCTCATTCAATTGGAAATTGGAGTGGCTACTGCCCTTTTTAATAGTCGAAAGTGATTGGAGGGCAACAAGCCCCCCCCCCTACGCCCATCATTACGCCAAACACATCTAATAAAAATTTTGAGATAACCATTTTGTTCAGCATAGTTGATTTCCAAATAGAAAATATGTTTTTGAGGAGGACACTCCCCCACAACCCTCGGGGCAAGGGTTTGAAGTTATGCCCTGAGGGCATACAAGAGCAATGTTGGCATAATGTACCATATATTACTTTTTTACTTTAGAGCAGGGCACTTCATATGAAAGGGGTCGTCGTAGAGATTTCAAAAGGGACTCATTTGATTGGAAATCGAGAGTCCTAGGCCCTTTTTAATAGTCGAAAGTGATTAGAGGGCAACTAGCCCCCCCCCATGTCCATCATTCCCCCAAACACATCCAATAAAAATTTCGAGATAGCCATTTTGTTCAGCGTAGTTGATTTCTAAATAGAAAATGTGTTTTTGAGGAGGACACTCCCCCACAACCCTCAGGGCAAGAAAAAAAGTTATGCCCTGGGGGTATATAAGGTTTTTATAGAAGGCGTTATCGTAGAAACTTCAAAACAGGCTCAATCGAAAGGAAATTTGAAGAGGTAGTACCCTTTTTAATAGTCGAAAGTGATTGGAGGTTAACTAGCCCTCCCCACGCCCATCATTCCTCCAAACACATCAAATCAAAATTTTGAGATAGCCATTTTGTTCAGTCTAGTTAATTTCCAGATAGAAAATATGTTTTTGAGAAGGACACTCCCCCAGAAGCCTCAGGGCAAGGGTTTTAAGTTAGCCCTGGGGCCATATTAGGTTTTCATAGAAGGCGTTGTCCTAGAAACTTCAAAACAGGCTCATTCGATTGGAAATTCGAAGGGCTATTACCCTTTTTAATAGTTTTAAGTAATTGGAGGACAATTACCCCCCCCCCCCCCACGCCCATCCTTCCCTCAAACACATCCAATCAAAATTTTGAGATAGGCATGTGGTTCATCTTAGTTGATTTCCAGATAGAAATTATGTTTTTAAGGAGGACACTCCCCCACAACCCTCAGGGTAAGGGTTTTAAGTTATGCCCTGGGGGCATATAATGTTTTTATAGAAGGAGTTGTCATAGAAACTCCAAAAAATGCTCATTCGATTGGAAATTCAAGGGGATAGTGCCCTTTTAAATACTCGAAAGTGATTGGAGGGCAACTAGTCCCCCCACGCCCATCATTTCCCCAAACACATCGAATCGAAATTTTGAGATAGCCATTTTGTTCAGCGTAGTTGATATCCAAATAGAAAATATATTTTGAGGAGGACACTCCCCCACAACCCTGGGGGCAAGAGTTTTAGTTATGCCCTGATGGCATATAAGAACGATGTTGGCACAATGTACTATTTATTATTTTTTTCCTTTAGAGCAGGGCACTTCATATAGAAGGGGTCGTCGTAGAAACTTCAAAATGGTATCATTCGATTAGAAATTGAAAGTTCTAGTGCACTTTTTTATAGTCGACAGTGATTGAAGGGCAAATAGCCCCCCCCCACGACCACCATTCCCCCAAACACATCAAATCAAAATTTTGAGATAGCCATTTTATTCATTGTAGTTGATTTCCAGATAGAAAATATGTTTTTGAGGAGGACACTCCCCCACAATCCCTAGGGGAAGGGTTTTAAGTTATGCCCTGGGGACATAAAAGGTTTTTATAGAAGGCATTGTCGTAGAAACTTCAAAACAGGCTCATTCGATTGGAAATTCGAAGGGCTAGTACACTTTTTAAAAGTCGAAAGTGATAGGAGGGCAACTAGCCCTCCCCCACGCCCAGAATTCCCCCAAACACACCCAATCAAACTTTTGAGATAGCCATTTTGTTCAGCGTAGTTGATTTCCAGATATAAACTATGTTTTTGAGGAGGACACTCCCCCACAACCCTCAGGGCAAGGGTTTGAAGTTATGTCCTGGGGGCATATAAGGTTTTTATAGAAGGCGTTGACATACAAACTTAAAAAAAGGCTCATTCGATTGTAAATTGAAAAGGCTAGTGCCTTTTTCAATAGTCGAAAGTGATTGGAGGGTAACTAGTCCCCCCCCCACGCCAATCATTTCCCCAAACAAATCCAATCAAAATTTTGAGACAGCCATTTTGTTCAGAGTAGTTGATTTCCAGCTAGAAAATATGTTTTTGAGGAGGACACTCCCCACAGCCCTCAGGGCAAGGGTTTTAAGTTATGCCCTGGGGGCATATAATGTTTTTAAAGAAAGAGTTGTCGTAAAAACTTCAAAAAAAGCTCATTCGATTGGATATTCAAAGGGCTAGTGTCCTTTTTAATAGCCGAAAGTGATTGGAGGGCAACTACCCCCCCCCCCCACACCCATCATTCCCCAAAACACATCCAATAAAAATTTCTATATAGCCATTTTGTTCAGCTTAGTTGATTTCCAGGTAGAAAATATATTTTTGAGGAGGACACTGCCCCACAACCCTAAGGGCAAGAATTATAAGTTATGCCCTGGGGGTTATATAAAGTTTTTATTGAAATATTTGTCGGAGAAACTTGAAAAGGGCTCAAATTCAAACTAATAGTAAACTTTTTAATAGTCGAAAGTGATTTGAGGGCAACTACCCCCCTCTCACGCCCACCTTTTCCCAAAACACATCCAATCAAAATTTTTAGATAGCCATTTTATTCAACGTAGTTGAAAGTTTTTGCAATTAGGTCTTTAAGGATGACAACCCCTCCCCCCACAGACCTCAGGATAAGGGTTGTAAGTTATGATCTGGGGCATATAAAGTTTTTATTGAAAGCGTTGTCGTAGAAACTTCAAAAGGGCTCATGCAATTGGAAATTGAAAGGGCTAGTACTTTTTTAGTAGTTGAAAGTGATTGGATAGCGACTAACGCCCCACTCACGCCCACCATTTTCCAAAACACATCCAATCAAAATTCTGAGATATCCATTTTGTTCAATGTAGTTGAACGTTCCGGAAATTAGGTATTTTAGGATGATAACCCCCTCAGAGCCTTCAGTGCAAGGGCTGTAGGTTATGCCCTGGGGGAATATAAGGTTTATATAGAAAGTTGTAGTATGAATCATAGGCAGCACTATCGTGCTGCCTAAGTAAAGAACGGGGACACTCGAGAACGAGACAGGAAACGGGTACTAAGTAAAGAGGAGGATAATCCCCCAAAACCCTCAGGGCAATAGTTTTAAGTTATGCACTGGGGACACATAAGAACGATGTTGGCACAATGTATTATTTACTAATTTTTTCCTTTAGAGCAGGGCACTTCGTATCGAAGAAGTTGTCGTAGAAACTTCGACAAGCGCTCATTCAATTGGAAGTTGGAGTGGCTTGTGTCCTTTTTAATATTCGAAAGTGATTGGAAGGCGACTAAGACCCCTCTCACGCCCACCATTTCCCCAAACACGCCCAATAAAAATTTTGAGATAGCCATGTTGTTTAACGAAGTTGAAAGTTCTGGAAATTCGGTCTTAGAGGATGACAACCACCCTAACAGACCCTAGGGTAAGGGTTGTAATTTATGCCCTGGGGGCATAAATTACAACCCTTACTAAGGTGTTTATAGAAAGCGTTGTCGTTTCCAAAAGGGCTCATTCGATTGGAAATCGAAAGGTCTAGTGCCTATTTTAATTTTCGAAAGTGATCCGAAGGTTTGACATTTTTATAGTAAAGATCGAAGTGGTTATAATGTATTATTTTTTGCTGTTGTTGTTGTTTAGACCAGAGCACTTCGTATCGAATGAGTTGTTCTGAGACCTTCGAAAAGGGCTTATTCGACTGAAAATAGAAAGGGCTGATGCCCTTTTTAATAGTCGAAAGTGGTTTGAGGGCCACTAATCTCCCTTCCATCCCCACCCTACCACGCCCACCCTCCCACACCAACCCTCCTATTTTTGCTCTTAAAATTTAACCAAACCAAAACAGTGTAAGTTTATCCATGCTATTAAAGAAAGTATACAGATTTTTTTTGCGAATGGTATCAAGTTTTCCATTTCAGGTCAACTAGAAGAGGTATGAAACTAAATTAAACATTACTATTTGTGTCCAGATTTTAAAAAGGTGTATGTTGTTAAAAACTGCTGAAAATTTTTCTCCAGCATACAAATAGCAGGCCAAACTATAAAGTCTTAAAAAACTAATAGATTTAAAGTATTATTTTCTTTTTCCCTGAAAAGACTATTTCATCATAAAACGAACAGAAATTAATTTAAAAAACTTTTTCCACAAAATAATTTTTTCGAAGAAAAGTAAAGAACTCCATTAAAAAAATGAGCAAAAATAAAATAAAAAAATCTACCAAGCGTGAAACTACCATAACTCAGCATCGACAAATAAATGAAGCCCAAAACGAACAGAAATTGCAATTAATAACCGAGTCAAACTCAAAACGAGCAGAAATTAACATAAGTTGGGCGCAAAACCCCTAAGCCTTCCCAAGGCCAAAACAAAATTTGCACTTTACTGAAAAAAATATAAATGTTTTTACTTTTATAACTTTAATAAATCGAATAATTATAACATTTTGATTACTAAATATCAGTATATGTATATTAAACTAACAATGCACATTCATTTGTATTTTTTCTGAGTAAAGTACAAATTAAGTTTTAACCCTCATAAGTCATAGGAGTCTTGAGCTCAACGCGTGATAATTTCTGCTTGTTTTGGGTTTGACTCAGATCATTATTTCAATATCTGTTCGTTTTTGGTTGCCTTTTTTCGTCAATGCTGATTTGTGGTAATTTCCTGCATGGTAGATTATTTGATTTTGTTTTTGTTCATTTTTTGTTTAGTGGAGTTCTTTACTTGTCTTTGAAAAACTTATTTTGTGGAAAAAGTTTTTGAAATTAATTTACTAATTATATTACCAAGGTAAGTAAAGCTGTCCACTTGATAGATATTTTCGCTATTTGTTGTCACCTTTTCATCTTCATTTATTCCTAGCCTCAGCGACTTAGTGTTCTTAACATTAATTTTTGAACCTATTCTAGCACCCTGACACCGCAGAACCTCTAAAAGTTCATTGGTTTTGCTCACACTTTCATCTATGACTTAGGATGCTTAAATCCTCAGCATAATCTTAGTTCAGAAAAGTTTTACTTCCCCAATTGCTTCCGCGTTCTTCTATTGCCTTTCCTGGGATACTTATGATAAAATTTGTAAAAATGGTCCATATAAACAGGGATAGAAACACAGCCCTGCTTAACGATTTAATACGGCCCTTTCTATTTGTTCTTGTAACAATAAGTAAAATTAATCTGAGTCACTACTATCTCCGTCAGTCGGTTCTACAGGAGCATATAGTACGATGACCAATACTCTGCAAATTTTTAATAATAAAATGAACAGTTAGTATTTCAGTATTAATATCTTCCCAGCCTAAACATGACTTAGAAGCCTCTGCATTCATCATGAGCCCTACTCCCTGTCTATGTATCACATCCCTCCTGCCTGAGTAAATAAATTCTATATCACCTAATTTCATGGTTCCTAGCCATGGGATATGAGATTCTGAAACTCCTAATAATTCCAGTTCAAAGCGTCTGAATTCGTCAGTCGAAATGTCGAAACAAAAGTTGTTTTTTAACTTTTTGGAATTCCAAGTTACAATTTTCACATTCTTTAAATTATTCAATTTATTTTGGCCTCAGGAGAAGCAATGGTTGCAAAACCAATGTAGGACCGGGTCCAGCACATATTTTCGAGACTACACAAAATTGTTTAAGCCTGCTTAGAGCCGGACCGCGAGAAGTCCCTGGGACCTCCAGTTGAATGAAGGCTTTGTGAAATCCAGGACCCATCCCACTCTTGTGGGTACCCCAACAGGGTTGAAGTTGCCCTTTGCAGAGGCCGTTGTCCGTAAATCTGGATCACAAGCCCTGCCGTGGTTGTCCTCCTATGGAGGATCGTCCCACGATGGTGTCCTACGTCACCATTCGATTTAACCCACTGCTGGGAGAAGGCTTGTATCTCACGGGATGTGTCCAGCCGCTAGTGGGCCATGCCGAGTCTACATTCGAGGGGCCTTCTTCCTCCTCGGCTTGTATTTACAGCCCTGGGCATGTGTGTCCTAGTTTCTGTCATGGACCCTAAGGTACCCCCTGGTTCATACCTCCTATGGAGTTACCCCACATATTTGATGGGCGTTCCCCTGTCCATTACCTGGGGAGAGGTATTCAGTTGCGACACGAACATCAATTGAAGTTGTCACCTAACCACCAGCGAGAAATCTACAGGAGGTCATCACAACCTTATTTCGCTGGCAATTGCGATTTAAGGTAATGACCCGACCCATCGGGCATCTATAAAATGTAAACACCAGGCTTCAGAATTTCAATGGGGAAACCTGTGGACAAACAATAAGGTGGACATTGAAAAAACAGAAAGTATTTCTTGCCAAAAATTTGTTTAAGTGTTGTGCTATTTTTGCTTTTGGTATAATCCTAGCCTTTAGTGTGGGCAGGTGTCCAGTTTTACTGTCCAGGAAGGTATTTATATTTGTAAGGAAGCTTACTTTCTAAAAATTCAAGTATTTTTTACTATCACTTGCTTCCAAGATTTCTTTAAAATAAAACCCTTGAGCTCGTGAGATTCTGTTGACGACTATAAAAGACATTAGTTCATGCTTATAAATACGTTAATAATGATGTGGTGGAAGAATAGTAATTTGAGTTTTTTAAGGGAGACATGAGTGCCCATAAGCTGAATTTTAGGGGGGGGCTATGAAAAATACTTTGTATTCTTGAATATCAGTTATGCTTGAATATGAGTCTTCAATTAGTCTTGAATGTGATAACACCTTTTTTGGATTTTATCAACTTGAAACTCGGTAGGATCTTAAATTAATTCAGTGACCGGAGTTAAATCGTGTGACCATTCTTTCAAAACATTCTTATATGGATTAAAAGTGTTATAATGTACTGACCTAGTTTATGGACATTTATTTACACTTTACAAAAATAGATTTGTGCTGATTTCAATTTTGCGTAACCCTAACTGACAGCAGAAGAGGGGCAGTAAACCCTTGACAAGTGCCGTTGTACCTGCTGGGAGAGTCACCCTTAAACTGCGGGGATAAGGTAACGGGGGCTGACGTTTCCCTTGTCTTTTGGGGTAACAGCTGGATCAAGAATGACGGAAAATACCGTAGTTTTAAGTCCGGTATTGAACTTTATTCAGAGGCATGTGGAAAAGAAAACGAATAAGGATATTGTTATCAGGCAGTCGCAGTTTTTCTCAAAGGAAGCTCTGAAAGATGCTATTGATATATGCAAAACAGTGCTCGACAAAGACATTAATGAGAGTCATAGGGGCTCTCACCCGACTTCTGCCTTTTATGGCGATATTTATAAGTTTATGTCAGAAAGGTTCGCAAATAAGTTCCGACCCCTCGTTCTGCGATTCTCGACCCAGCTGACGTTCCCACCATTCCTGAGATTATGAGTACGATTGTTGCCTCATGATTGAATGACTGTAAAGCGATGCTAAGTTTTCTTGTAGAGAAGCTTGAAACATCTGCAGTACCTAGCTCAGAGAACCAGCCACCAATGTGGCCATCTCTGCCCCGACCAGAAAGGACTATCCCAATTGTTTTGTCGAATCTGCTCACAAGCTTGAGTGCTAATCCTACAAAGCAAAAGGAGTTCTTGTGGAAAATAGGACCCGCTGATAAAATAGACAGAATCGAGCAACGAAGAGATAGGCTGTTTGTACATATGAAAGACGAAACATCGGAAAATGTTGTCGCCTCCGGGGCCCAAGGCGAGCAAAATATCCGTAGCAAGGTACTGCGCTGAGAATACCTCGGGATCATTTACGTTGACAAAGATTACAACGTTGCAAGTATTTCCAACCTAATTAGCGGTGTATCCCAAGCCAAGTGCTATGAAAATTCCTCAGTTGTCCAACTCACGTTCGTTATTAAGATTGACTTCGATCAGGCTCTCAAGTTTAGAACCAAAGTGGGACACACCATGTTTTCTGTGTCAAAGCCCCTTACACAGCAGCTGCAGTGCTATAAATGTCAAGGTTTTGGTCATCGTGCAAACCACTGTCAGAAGGACACTAAATGTAGCAAGTGTGCCAGGTGATCATAGCTACTCCGAGTTCACCTTAGATGTGTCCTAATGTGCCAACTGCGGATCCAACCATGCAAGTAACAGCTTTCGGTGCCCGAACCTGAAAAATGTAGCTCGTGGTACAACTCCAAACCTAGCTGTGCCGAATAGCTTAAATCGTAAACCGGCTCGATAAATGGTGAAGTACGTGTGTTCTATCAAAACATAAACGGTGCTAGAGAAAAATTAGACATACGTCAAATAGCGTATGGTGCTTTCGATATAATTTGTGTTAATGAGCATCTGCTTAATGAAGATAATGGCAAAAGACTTATTACTTCTTCAGATCATCAGTTTTTTGTCTACCCAACTAAAAGTACTGGGGGTCGACCCTCGGGGGGCTTAATGATAGCTGTTAGAAAAAAGTATAATTGTAATCTGTTTGAGTCTCATGATGTATGTCTTGCGGTAGAATTTAGTGGTTTTATTGCTGTTTGTGTTGATATGCCTACAGACTATAGAAATGACCGATCGAGTCAGAAGTTTGCGTCTGCCTGCTCGTCATTGTCGAAACTACTTGAAAGAATAGCTCTTACCCGTAAATCTTGTGTTATTATGGGTGATTTTAATACGGACATTAATGATAATACCATTGGTCACTCACGAATGCTAAATGCTATATTGCCGCAAAATGTATATTGTCTACAGAAAAATAGATCGTTTACCTATGTACATAATAGTGGTAGTACTTCTGATCTCGATTTCGTGTTTACTAATATGGGGGATCTCCAGCGGCAGATAGTTAATGTTTCTGATGACTTTCTTTTAAGTGACCATTCGCATCTTGAGTTTCATTTAACACTCAGTTCTTTTGAGACATATGCTCCCTTTAGACCCAAGTGGTTCACTAAACAGAACTGGAGTCGTATTGATATATTTACTTACCAGATGCTACTTAATTCGCACTTAGATAAGATAAGGGTTCCGTTTCATTTGCTCTCGCGGGTAAAATCTGACTGGCTTCTCCATTTGAATTGTTATTTGCTTGAATTGGTGCATAGTATGAAAATGGCTGCATCCGTTGCAGTTCCGTCTGAAAAAATAAAGCTGAATACCCGTAAGAGAGGCTTGTCAGATTTTCCTGGTTTGAAGGCTGAAAAGTCTCGCCATGTGTTTTGGAGACAAATTTGGGTTGATTGTGAAAGACCACGTTCAGGATGGGTTTTTAAAATTATGAAGTTGAGTAAACACCAATATCAAAAGAAGGTGAAATCTTGGAAAAGAAGTCGGTTTAAGGAGCTATCACTGGAAATAAAAAATAAGCCTCGTCAGCTATGGCGAGAAGTTTCTAAACTTATCCGTTCTTCTTCGTCGCCACCTGATACCATTGAAATAAACAGATGGTTTGAACATTTTTCTTCAATGTTTGCGACTGATCCTCCATTATTAGAAAGTAATTTCCGGTACATTCTGATGCAGCATTTTGATCGACTAAACCAATACAGTAACTGGTTTACTATTGCCCCGTCGTATGTTGAAACTTTTGTTCGTCTTCTTCCTTTAGGAAAACCGCCTGGGGCAGATGGTATTCAGCCGGAACATATGAAGTATGGTACCCCTAAACTGTTTAGTCACATAGCTTTATTGTTCCAAGCAATAGTATCGCAACAGTCTGTCCCACAAGATTTGTGTAAGGGGTCGTTACCTGTATACATAAGACGGGTAAAGACCCTAAAGATTGTTCTTCATACAGGCCCATAACTATTTGTTCAGTTCTAGCAAAGTTACTGGAGAAGATACTATGCCCTATAGTGGCAGCACGAGCGGATGTCGGTGACAATCAGTTCAGTTTTCGGTCCGGTCTCGGTTTTCAGAATGCACATGCAACTTTTATTTCAATTTTTGAAAAGTTTAAGAAACGAAAAACTCCATTATTCGTCTGCGCATTAGACATAGCTAAAGCGTTTGATTCTGTTTTACATACGCAAGCAGTCCTGTCACTACTAAGGACAGGAGTTGATTCCTTTGTTTGTAATTGTATATGACAATGGTATCGAAAATCTCAAGTATCAATTCGGTCTTTGGGACAACTTTCTGGACCTATAGATATACGTAGGGGTGTTAAACAAGGCTCAGTAATCAGCCCTGTGATATTTAACAATGCAATACGTTCTACGACAAAATCGATAGAAGATTTTTTGATAGATGATGGAATTGATGCTAGTCATCTATCTTACGCAGATGATCTACTTTTGATAAGTGATAATTTAGAATGTTTACAGAAAGCTATTAATGCCGTGTCGTCTGCACTTGGTGATATTGGGCTAACAATAGAGCCTTCTGAGACTGAATTTATCGTTTTGAACGATAAAACATTACCAAATCGTGTTGTTGATGTTTGCGGAAAGACAGCTCTCGAAAAGGATAAGTTTGAGTATCTCGGACTCCGGTATGGGAATTCTATTAAAGTAACTAAAAATTTTGTTATTGCGGCACTTAAAGAAAAACTGCAGAAAACTTGCGGTCTGCTAGCATGGTATACGCTCGGTCCTCTCTGTAACGCCATGTTCGCGCCACATGTCTTTTTTTAACCCCTTTATGGAATTGCTTTAGTAAAACCGAATGTAACCAAAATCGTTCAATTTTTTTTTTGTATTGCAAATATTTATTGGGAATTCCCATATGGTTCAGAAACCCTTATGTTTCGCATAGGTACTATGTTTTGGAAATAAGTAAGAAAATGGATGAGTTATATACCCGTTTCAAAATTCGAAATAGGACAATCCACGACTAACCAATGGCTAGTCTTGTGCATTAAAATCGTGATTTTGATTTCATTTGTTTTTCTCTTTTCCATATTTATCGCAGTTTAATTTTGTTTTGTAGCGTTGTGTGATTTTTTCGTCATTTTTTTCTTTCGTTTTTATAACTCTTTTGAGCATTTACATTGTATTTGTATGAAGGGTTGAAATAAAATTATTATTATTATTATATACTTTATTATTTTCATTAGAGAGCATCTTAATGTACAAACGTACGATTTTCCCTTTAAAAAGGTAAAATAAAATTTTGATGTTGGCATTGTGTTCAAAACCAACAAAAACAGAGACAAAAAAACACAATAATGGCAGAATATTTTGCCAAAATTGGTGGGATCCGCTAAAAATCACATTTGGTCTATTAGTGGCATTCTCTGTTGTAAAACACATGAGTGAAATTGGAGTTCGCATACATAATCACGAATTTTTTTTATCATTACAAATTCAAAAACTTATGATAACTCAAAAACTAGAACGAATTAATAAAAAACGGATTTAATATTTGGATTTATCAAAATCTTCAAATAGTAATTAACTCAAAAAAATAAACTTACATATGATCTTTAAATCACAAAATTAAAACATTTTTAGGAAAAAGCAATTTGTAGATTTCGCTTCTGTTTTGAAAATTTGTCGATAGCCAGGTCTTCCAAATTCAAATCTTGTACTCTACACCTGTGAATACTTAATAAGCACACACTTGATAGGCGTTTTCACTCATAGTACTCCTCAGCCACGTTTTGACTCGCCTCAGGGTTCTAAAGGATCTCTCCACAGTACATGCTGATGGCGTGATGGTCAGATAGTTAACAGGGGCTCTCATAATTGAAGGGCAGAATATAGTTTCAGAGAAGAGATCTATGAGCTTGAATTCCTCCCCTCCTCACCACAGTCTTTACTTTTTCACACATCATACCAGGTTCTTGCTTCCACTTCCAAATCTTCATTGTCATAGAACTTAGATACGTAAAATGTTGGGATGAATAAGAATTTCTTTGAACTGGGGCTTGTTGTGGTCATTGAATCTCGATTCACGTGACATAATTAACAAGTCCAAATAAGGAATAAAAATAGCTAACCTATAGTAATCTATTAGATTAGTCATGGAAATGTTTGAGCGATGAGTTTGTCTTGCGGTTGTCCTAGGTGTTTTGATTTCAGTCTCCAGTAAACCACAGGTTTATTGTAATCAAACAGTTCGTGGTAACGAACTGTAAGTAAGGAGTTACCCGGCTCAATGGTAACCGAAACTCTAGAAAACGGATGTTGATACCATTAGATACATCAAAAGAATAAGATTTTAATGCTGATTTCAAATATATAAGTTTGATCAAGTTTATTCCTACCCATAAAAAGTTACGCGCCTGAGAAAATTTTCTGATTTTTGAAAAAAGGGAGAAAGACCCCCTAAAAGTTATAGATCCTTAATGAAAATCACACACTCATATTCAGCGTATCAGAGAACCCTACTGCAGAAGTTTCAAGCTCCTATCTACAAAAATGTGGAATTTTGCATTTTTTGCCAGAAGAAAGATCACGGATGTGTGATTATTTGTTTTTTTCCCAGGAGTGATCGTATCGACCCAGTGGTCATGGAATATCGTGGGAGGGCTCATTGGAACGGAAATTAAAAGTTCTAGTGCCCTTTTAAAGTGACCAAAAAAATGGAGGACAACTAGGCCCCCTCCCACGCTCATTTTGTTCCCAAAGTCACCCAATCAAAATTTTGAGATAGCCATTTTGTTCAGCATGGTCGAAAATATGAGAAATATGTCTTTTAAGATGACTTAATTCCCCAAGTCCCCGGGGGGAGGGCTGTTAACATATAGTATTGGTTATTGGGAAGTATACAGACGTTTTCAGGGGGGATTTTTTCTGGTATTGGGGGGTGGGTGGGTCGGGGTTATGTGGGAGGATCTTTCCATGGAGGAAGTTTTCATGGGGGAAGGGACAATTCTATGAAGGGGGCGCCGGATTTCCCAGCATTATTTAAAAAAAAGATCAAAAATTATATAAAAAAAAACAAGTTTTCCAACTGAAAGTAAGGAGCAACATCAAAACTTGAAACGACAGAAAACATAACGTATATGATTGGGTTCACCCCATAGTCAATACCTCGCTCTTTAAGCCAAAGATTTTTTACTGCTTTTATAAGAGCTATTTATTCTAATTAACGGAATTTGTGATTAAGGGGTCATTTCTAAAGAATTGGAACAAATTTTGAACTTTTCCTTAAAGAGCGAGGTATTGACTAGGGGGTGAACCCCCTAATATACGTATTAAAAATATATGGATATAGAAGTTCGTTACGTAAGTTACGTATATTTATTACTAATAAAAACGTACGTAAATAAAACTAAACAACTTTCGAGAAAGCCATTTAACCAAATAAAAGTAAAATCAATATTCAAATTTTGTTTTAATTATTCATGTACGGTAAGTTAAAATTAAAACCTGCATTAATTTAAAAACGTTCAAAAATTGAATGAAAAAAACAAGTTTTTTTTAACTGAAAGTAAGGAACGACGTTAAAACTTAAAAAGAACAGATATTATTCCGTATGTGAAACGGGCTGTCCCCTCCTCAACGCCTCACTCTTTTCGCTAAAGTTTGACTTTATCATATCTCTATTTTTTTAAACAATAAAAACTTTAGCGTAAAGAGTGAGGCGTTGAGGAAGTTACAGCCCCTTTCATAGACGGAATAATTTCCGTTTGTTTTAAGGTTTAATGTCGCTCCTTACTTTCAGTTAAAAAAACTTGTTTTTTTTTGTTTAATTCCATGAAAGTTCAATCCCGACTAGTCACTCTAAAGTTTTAGTACTTTTAAAAAACTTCTTATTGTTCTAATTGAAGGAGAATTGTCTTATAGGAGACTTTCTTACAGAATCAGGACTAAATTCAAACTTTAGCGTAAAGGACAAGGTGTTGAGGAGAGGACATCCCCCTCATATATGTGATAATTTTTATTCATTTTAATGTTACTCTTTAGGTCTACTTTCAGATCAAAAATACTTTTTTTTTAAATTTCTGATCATTTTTAATAATGTCAGGAAATCAAGTTCCACCTCATGGAAAAACCCCCTTCTCCACGGAAAGATTGTCTAGACAATTCAATCCTGTCGAAAATTTACCCTGGACATCTCCATGCGTAAGATTGGGTCGACGAAGAGAAAGTTAAGACAAATAAAAGTATTTTGCATAGGAATTCTAGCATATTCCCCCAGTGTAAAATTTTCCCTTAAAATCTCATCTCCCAGAAACCTTCTTCCCCATGGAAAGTTTACTATACTTTCCTTTCTTTTAGCTACCTTGTTAATACGATATAGTCGTTGATTTACCCCCACCCCTCCCACCACCTCTGCGGTCATGCATGCTCCAAATATAGAACTTTTGCTTTCTCATTTTTATATCAACCAATCAAATGCCTGGACATAGCTATGAGTTACAAATCCTACAAAAGTTACTCATTCTTTTTCTTCACACTACCGTTATTTGGCATTATTAACCAACGAAAATTCGGGGATAGAGGAAGCCCTAAACGCCATGTAACCTTAATTCCGTAGATTTTATTTGGAATATGAATAGATAAAATGAAAATTAAAAACTAAAACTGAAAAACTAAAAAAAAATACAAATAGTTTGGGTTTGAGCCTAAAAACTGAAGCAGAAGTCAAAATCTGTCACAAACTTACAGGACTCTTATTTGGGACCCCCAAAACGTATTTTACCACTTTTCAGTATTTGAAGATTTTTGGGAAGCATATGTTTAATTTACCTGGTCTAATCGGCACTTTCAATATAGTATAGAGGAATCTAAAAAAAATGTAAGGCCGTGTCATTCAGCAAGGGGGGGTGGTGCCCCCTGCCCCTCTAATGGGTGCCCATGAAAGGAGGGGGAGAAGATGAGCATTTATGCTATTTGCTTTGTGATGTTTATTATTGAATACAGTGTATTATAACCTGGTTTGGCTGATTATATATTATTATAAATTAGTAAAGAAATAAGCAAGCAAATATGAGAATCTCGTCCGAGCTTTTTTGATGCAATTAACGCATTTAGTAAACGTATTATGAAACTTGAACGTTGAAACTTGAAACTGCAAGTAAGGAGCAACTCGGCTCAATAGTAACCGAAACTCTATAAACGGGATTTTGATACCAATAGATACATTAAAAGAATCAGATTTTAATGCTGATTTCAAATATACAAGTTTGCATAGTCCTACTTATAAAAAGTTACGCGCCTGAGAAAATTTGTCTGATTTTCGAAAAAGGGCGAAAGACCCCCTAAAAGTTATAAAACGTTGATGAAAATCACACCATCAGAATCAGCGTATCAGAGAACCGTACTGTAATGGTTTCAAGCTCCTATGTGCAAAAATGTGGAATTCTGTATTTTTTGCCAGAAGATAGATAACGGATGCGTGTTTGTTTGTTTTTTTCCCCAAGGGGGATCGTATCGACCCAGTTGTCATATAATATCGAGGGAGGGCTCATTGGAACAGAAGTTAAAAGTTCTAGTGCTCTTTTCAAGTAACCAAAACAATGGAGGGCACCTAGGCTCCCTCCCACGCTCATTTTTTTCCTAAAGTCACCCCGATAAAAATTTTGAGATAGCCATTTTGTTCAGCATGGTTGAAAATATGATAACTAGGCCTATGTCCTTTAGGATGAGTTAATTCCCCAAAGTCCCCGGGGGGTGGGCTGAAAGTTATGAGATTTACCCAATGTTAACATATAGTATTGGTTATTGGGAAGTATACAGAGGTTTTTAGGGGGATTTTTTTGGTAGTGGGGGGATGGGTCGGGGGTTGGGTGGGAGGATCTTTACATGGAGGAAATTTCCATGTGGGAAAGGACATTGCTATGAAGGGGGCGCCGGATTTCCCAGCACTATTTAAACAAAGATCAGAAATTAAATTAAAAAAAAACAAGTTTTTAACTGAAAGTAAGGAGCAACATCAAAACTTAAAACGAGCCGAAAATATTAAGAATATGATTGGGTTCGTCCCCTAGTCAATACCTCGCTTTTTAAGCCAAAGATTTTTTAGTACTTTCATAAGAGCTATTTGTTCTAATTAACGGCCTCTGTGATTAAGGGGTCATTTTTAAAGAATTTGAACAAAATTTGAACTTTAGTTTAAAGAGCGAGGTATTGACTAGGGGGCGAAGCCCCTAATATACTTGTTAAAAATATATGAATATAGAAGTTCGCTACGTAAGTTAATTCGTAAGTTAAATATATTTATTACTAATAAAAACGTTCGTAAATAAAATTAAACAACGTTCGAGAAAGCCATTTAACCAAACAAAAGTAAAATTAATATGCAAATTTGGTGTTGATTATTCATGTACGGTGAGCCAAAATCAAAACCTGCATTAATTCAAAAACATTCAAAAATTAAATAAAAAAAACAAGTTTTTTAACTGAAAGTAAGGAGCGACGTTAAAACTTAAAACGAACAGTAATTATTCCGTATATGAAAAAGGATGTTCTCTCCTCAACGCCTTACTCTTTACGCTAAAGTTTGACTCTGTCTCACAATTTTATTTTTTAAAACAATAAAAAAAAAATTAGCAGGCCAGTATTTTCTCATGTCCCAAACTGATACATACTAATTTTTTGCAAATTTTTGTTTTACGACTGTAATTGCAGATTCATCAGAGATAAATTTAAGTTTTAACGTCGCTCCTTACTTTCAGTTAAAAAAACTTGTTTTTTTTTTTATTTAATTTTTTTAGGCATGGTATGTTCCTGGTGTATTTTTATGACTCAACCGCTATAAATTTAACGTCGTATGGCAACGCAGAAAATAAAATTTTGTTTGAATGTTCTGTGGCTGACAAAAAAAGTGAGTCAAGTTACAAAAGGCTCTTTATGAGTCTCAAGAAAATTCCTAGAATTTAAAAAGCAGAACAACTGAGAAGAAAGACCTTTGTGAGTTAATTTCATAGAAGAGAAGTATTTTGGATACTTGTCAACCAGGCTCAACGCAAAGTTAAGTAGAAAAAAACTCAAAAATAATAATAATTTGGAGTTGAAAAACTATACAACAAAAACCAATATATATAATAAGAAGATAATAATATAATAAGATATACTGATTAGCTTCAAACAAGATGGATAATCAAAACTTATAATTGAGAAATTAATTCTCTGAGTTTCGGATGGTTGGTCATCTCGGCTTTACATCTGTCATTGAATATTAAGAAAACAAAATGACAGCTTTTCTGTTCCAGAGTTTCTGTGGCATTGATCCATTACAATACTTATCGCGTTAAGATGGGCCGTGATTCAAAAGCAATAACAGTTCCGAGTCTCAAGACCAAAAATATCTTGAATAACTTAAATTCTTTTATTTGATTTTCAATTTGAACGGAACAAAACAATTTATCCTCATATTTTTGAAAGTTCTCTTTATTATTAATTTTTCTTTAACGTCAAATTTATTTATGAGACCCATTTCTTTGTTATAGATAAGCCCATTAGCCCATCATAAATAGTCTATGTATTAGAGACTGCACAGCTTGGGTATGTATCGCAAAAATAGTTTTTGGGCTGGGAGGGGATCTTAAAAACCCTAAAACTTTGTTTGTAGGATAAACACCCAATAATTTACATGGGGAGGAATATACATTCTAACCTAGCTTGTATAAGCTTGTAATACAATGTATCCTAGCTTGAATAAATAGTAGTTTTTCCCATAAACTTCCTATTGAAGAGGGCTCCAGGTCTCATTAAATAAGTTGTAAGTTGTGACCATAGTTACCAGTCTTACAACTGTTACTCATATTTTTAAGTAAATATTGTGTACGAAATACTTCAAAAACTTTTTTCGAAAACTATCAAGTAATATTATCAGCAAAAAGGGCTATTAAATATTACTTAGTTCTTGAATTGCTTGTTCTATCCAGGCGCCATTCTTCAAAAATTAATTAAAAAAAAGTTTCCGAAAAATAAGTTTTTCAAAGAAAAGTAAAGGCCATTTTAAACTTAAGCTCAGCAGATACAAATACCTTTTAAAATTCAAATTCAAAACGACCAGAAATTACTATTAAAGAATAAATGAAACCCAAAACGAACAGAAATTAAATAACAATCATAGCAAAAACATACAGCATGTAATAATGCAAATGAATAAATAGATCTTAAAGCGAGTAATGCTTGGATTGAAAATGAAAATCAAGCTTAAAACGAAAAAAATATGTTCCTATTGAAGTATAAATGAAACTTAAAACGAACTGAAATTAAATAAACAATCAATGCAAACAAATATACATTAGATATAACTGTAAGTTAATAAATAAATCCTAAAACGAGTGAAACTTAAATTGAATATGCAAATCAAGCTTGAAACGAACAAAAAACACTACAAACAAGAGTTTGTGTATGACCTCCTTCTCTCATTGTAAAACTCGCTATTAAAGTAACAATATCAAAGTGAAAAAATGGATTTGTGTCGACCTCGGAGTTTTTATTATCTGATATTCTGGACTATTTTTAACAAAATTGCTATCTCAAAATTTTCATCGGATAGGTTTGGGGGAAAAGGGCGTGTGGGGACTAATTAAGCTTCGGTCTCTTTTGACTCTTTAAAAGTGAACTAGAACTTTCTATTTTCAATCAAATGAGCCCTCTCTGAAGTTTATACGAGTATCCCTTCTATAAGAACCATATATATCCCCAGAGTATAACTTACAACAACTGTCCCTGGGCCTTGGGGGGTTGTGTTGACCCTGGAGTTTTAATATCTGATGGTTGAACTAATTTTAACAAAATGGTCGCCTCAAATTTTCATCAGATGGGTTTATCCATCCGATACACCCAAAAGGGTGGAGGGCGGGAGGGGCTAGTTGCCCTTCGATCTTTTTTCATTCTGAGAAAATGAATTACAACTTTTAATATCCATTCAAATGAACCCTTTCGGAAGTTTATACGAGCTCCCCTTTCATAAGAACCACATACGGCCCCAGGAAATACCTTACAATGCCTGCCCCCTGGGACTTGGGGGTGATGTATGAACACCGGATTTTTGTTATCTGACCTTTGAACTATTTTGAAAAAATGGCTCTCTCAAAGTTCTTATCGGATGGGTTTGAGGAAAACAGGGCGTGGAGAGGGAGGTTAGTTGCCCTCTGATCTCTTTTAACTCTTAATTTTCATCAATTTCCAATCATGTGAGCCCTCCGAAGTTTATGAGCATACCTTCAATAAGAACCATATAACCCCCCAGAGCAATACTCATAACGTCTTCCCCGAGCCCTTGGGGTTGGTTTCGTCGACACTGGAGTTTTTCTTATCTGACCTTTGAACTATTTTTAACGAAATGACCATACGTAAAGGAGTTTTTGTTATATGATCTTTGAACTATTTTTAACAAAATTACTACCTCAAATTTTTTATCAGATGTATTTGGCGAAAAAGGGCTTGGTCCGATCACTTTTGAATCTCGATTTACAATCGAATGAGCCCCTTTTGAAGTTTATACGACGACCCCTTCTATATGAAGTGCCTCTGGTAAAAAATAAATGGAGTGTGGGGGGAGGCTAGCTTCCCTCCAATCACTGTTGACTCTTAAAAAGGGAATTATAACTTTCAATTTCCAATCAAATGAGCCCTGTCGGAAGTTTATACGAGCATCCCTTCCATAACAACCATATATGCACCCAGGGCATAACTTACAACGCCTACCCCCGGGCCCTGGGGGCTGTGTCGACACCGGAGTTTTTTGTTATCAGAACTTTGAACTTTTTTTTAGCAAAATGTCTATCTCAAAATTTTTATCGGATGCATTTAGGGCGTGGAGGAGGGGGGGGGGCTATTTGCCCTTCGATCTCTTTTGACTCTTAAAAAGTGAACACAAACTTTCGATTTCCAATCAAATAAGCCCTCTCCTAAGTTTATACGATCATCCCTTCCATAAGAACTATATATGCCCCTAGAACATTATTCATAACGCCTGCCTCCGGGCCCTGGCTGGTTCCTTTGACACAGGAATTTTTCTTATCTGGCCTTTGAACTATTTTTAATGACATGGCTATTATAAAATTTTCATCAGATGGGCTTGGGAAAAAAAGAGTGTGTGTGGGGGGGGGGGGCTAGTTGCCCTCGGATATCTTTTGACTCTTAAAAATTGAACTAGAACTTTCAATTTCCAATCAAATGAGCCCCCTCTGAAGTTTATACGAGCATCCTTTTCATAAGAACCATATACGCCCCCAGGACAACACTTACAATGCCTTTCCCCCGGGCCCTGGGGAGGGGGGGGGGGGTTTTGTTATCTAATTTTTGAACAATTTCCAAAAAACTGGCTGTCTCAAAATTCGTAGTGGATGGGTTTGGGGAAAAAAGAGCGGGGGGGGGGGTAGTTCCCTTTAAGTCTCTTGACTCTTAACAAGTGAGCTAGAAGTTTCAATTTCCAATTAAATCACCCCTCTATGAAGTTTATAAGAGCAGCCCTGTCATAAAAATCATTCAAGCCTTTCGGGTATAACTTAGAACACCTTCCCCTGGACCCTGGAGGGTTGTATCGACACCTGATTTTTTCTTATCCGACCTTTTAACTATTTTTAACAAGATTTCTATCTCAAAACTGTCACCAGATGTGTTTAGAAAAAGAAGGCGTGTTGGGGGCTAGCTGCCCTCGGATCTCTTTTGATTAATAAAAATTGAGCTCGAACTTTCAATTTCCAATCAAACGAGCCCTCTCTGAAGTTTATACGAGCAACCCTTTCATACGATCCATATATGCCCCAGGGCATTACTTACAACGCCTGCCCCCATGCCCTGGGGGGTTGTGACGACACCTGAATTTTGGTTATCTGACTTTTGAGTAACTTTAATTTAATGGCTATATCAAAATTTTTATTGGATGCAATTGGGGAAAAAGGGGCGTGGGGGAGGCTAGTTGCCCTACAGTCTCTTTTGACTCCAAAAACTAGAAGTTTCGATTTCCAATCAAATGAGCTATCTCTGAAGTTTTTACGAGCATTCCTTCAATAAGAACCATATATTCCCCCAGGGCATAACTTATAACACCTGCCTTCGGGCCCTGGGAGGCTGTGTCGACCCCAAAGTTTTAGTTATATGGTCTTGGAACTATTAAAAAAAAACTATCTCGAAATTCTTATCGGAAGGGTTTGAAGAAAATAGAGCGTGGAGGGAGGGGGGCTAGGTGCCCTCTAATCTCTTTTGACTCTTAATAAGTGAACTATAACTTTCAATGTCCAATCAAATGAGCCCTCTTTGAAGTTAATACGAGCATCCCTTCCATAAGACCCATATATGCCCCCAGGGCATAACTTACAACTCCTGCCCCCGGGCACTGGGAGTTTTGTCGACACCGGATTTTTTGTTATATGATCTTTGAACTATTTTTAACAAAATAGATATCTTAAATTTTTTTTGGATTCATTTGGGAAAAAAAGGTTTGGGGGGATGCTGGCTTCCCTCCAATATGTTTTGACGCTTAAAAAGTGAATTAGAACTTTCAATTTCCAATCAAACAAGCCCTCTCTGAAGTTTATATAAGCATTCCTTCCATAAGAACCATATATGCCCCATGGTCATATCTTAAAACCCTTGCCCCTGAAGACTGTGGGGGGAGTGTCCTGGTCAAACATATAACTTCAAGAAATTTCAACTACGTTGAATAAAATGGCTATATCGAAATTTTGATTGGATGTGTTCGGGGAAAAGATGGGGTGAGATGGGGGTGAGTTGCCCTCCAATCACTTTCGACTATTAACAAGGGCACTAACTCTTTGAATTTCTAATCGAATGAGCCTTTTTTGAAGTTTCTACGACAACGCGTTCTATAAAAACCTTATATGCCCTAAGGGCATAACTTACAGCCCTTGCCCTGAAGGCTGTGGGGGAGTGTCCTCCTCAAAAACACAATTTTTATCTGGAAATCAACTACGCTGAACAAAATGGCTATCTCAAAACTTTGATTGGATGTGTTTTGGGAACTGGTGTGCTTGGGAAGGGTGTTAGTTGCCTTCCAATCACTTTCGACTATTAAAAAGGGCACAAGCCACTCAAATTTGTAATTGAATGAGCCCTTCCAAATTTTTAATCGAAGTTTCTACGACAACTTCTTCGATACGAAGTGCCCTGCTCTAAAGAAAAAAAAAACACATTGTGCCAACATCGTTCTTATATGTCCCCCGGGCATAACTTAAAACCCTTGCCCTGAGGGCTGTGAGGCAGTGTCCTCCTCAAAAACATATTTTCAATCTGGAAATCAACTACGCTGAACAAAATGGCTATCTCAAAATTTTGATTGGATGTGTTTGGGGGAATGATGGGCTTGGCGGGCTACTTGCCCTCTAATCACTTTTGACCCTTAAAAAGGGCACTAGAACTCTCGATTTCCATTTGAATGAGCACCCTTTGAGGTTTCTACGACGACCCCTTCCATATGAAGTGCCTCTGGGAAAAAAATAATAATAATACAACATTGGAGCCGTATGGCCTTTACTATAGGCAACGCTATAGCGTTGCCGCTGATAATATCATAACAATTAAAATTTTTCCTATATATTATTTATTATTCTTTTTTAGGAGTCATCGTATCGATTCAGTAGTCCTAGAATATCGTGAGAGGGCTCATTCGAACGGAAATTAAAAGTTCTAGTGGTCTTTTTAAGTGACCAAAAAATTAGAGGGCAACTTGGCCCCCTCCCACGATAAATGTTGACCCAAATGTTGTCCCACGATAGATTCACCCAATAATAAATGTTGAGATAGCCATTTTGTTCAGCATAGTCAAAAATCTAAAAAATATATCATTGAAAATGACTTAGTCACCCACAGTTCCCAGGGGAAGGGCTGCAAGTTATGAACTATGTCAATTGTTTACATATAGTATTGGTTATTGGAAGTATACAGACGTTTTCGGGAGGATCTTTCCAAGGACGATGTCTCCTTGGGGGAAGGGACATTTCTATGAAGGGTTCGCCGGAATTCCCAGCATTATTTAAAAAACTATCAGGAATTAAATAAAAGAACAAGTTTTTTCAATTGAAAGTAAGGAGCAGCATTAACACTTAAAACGAACAGAAATTATCACGTATATGAGGGGGTTTGCCCCCTAGTCAATACCTCGCTCTTACGCTAAAGTTGTTTTTAGTACTTTCAAAAGACCTATCTATTCCAGTTAAACGGCCTTTGTGATTAAGGGATTTGTGATTCGAACAAAATTTGAACTTTAACGTAAAAGTTTAAAGAGCGAGGTATCGACTAGGGGTGAACCCCCTCATACACGTAATAATTTCAGTTTGTTTTAAGTTTTAATGTTGCTCCTTACTTCCAGTTGAAAAAACTTGTTTTTTTTTATTTAAGAAGTGTACAAGATGTAAATATCCTCTCAACGAGCAAAGAGCTTTGGAAAGGCAATAGATACTTTAGGGTTTTGCCCTTATATATGCCCTTATGATGCCCTTGTATTCTTTCCTTGTTGGTGCCCAGAATTCAGCAGGATTTGCATCTCTTAACTCGGAAAGCAGAAAAAAAATCTGTTGAAACTCCAATTATTGTTTCTTTAACTGAGATTGACAAGTTGGTTGTTAGCTCAAAAACTGTTCGATCAAGGGGATTTTAAGTCTTTTTCTTCAGCGTTTCAGTCCCTGAATGACCTTTAAATCGCTTTTATGCATTGTGAAGAAATTCTTTCGTTTTCGAAGCATCGTAAAAAATACAAATATTAAACAAAATGTCATAAGGCTTTTTGAAGTGTAACGTTAACTATTTTTCTAGAATACAAGAAAAACAAACGAACGTTATTTTCGTGGCCACTGCGCCCTGGGGTTATTCTTTATGTTTTCTTTATCGATCATTGTTATGTCCTGAAGGGCCATTTCTCAACTAAAGCAGACGACAAAACAAAGAGGACTCAAAAAGTTGTACAAGAAAACATATTATATAAGGAAGAAAACCAGAAGCATTGATCAATCAGGAATTAAAATGCTTAAAAATATTACGCTATTTATAATATTCATGATATATTCTGTCTAATCTGATTATCCTGACTTTTGTTGAAGAAGATTTTTAATTAGTTTATTGAACTTTTTCGGTAGCAGCTTAGTAGTAAATTTAGTATTATTAATATTCCTTTTATTATTTACATTATTACTCATTTTGCTGCTCTTATTATCAATTTTTTTTATAGATTTTATAATGAAACTGAAGGGAGATCAACAGTAATAGACTTTGTGTCTTGTAAGTTTTGGAGCTTTTGGAAACTTTCAGTTGGTATCGTAGCCTATACTTCTTCGGTAAGTGGGCTACTCCTGATATTTTAATTTTCGTTCAGACCTTCTATCGAGTAATTTAAAGCAAATATTTTCTTGAGAAATAAATTTATCTGGTTCGTTCACTAAACCATCAAACAGTTTGTGGTAACGAACTGTAAGTAAGGAGCAATGCGGCTCAATTGTAACCAAAACTCTAAGAAACAGAGTCTTGGTAACAACAAATAAATCAAAAAAATCTAATTTTGATGCTTATTGAAAACATGTAAAATTCATCAAATTTAATGGTACCAATTTAAAAGTTATGAGCCTCAGAAAATTTTCCCAATTTTTAAAAAGAGGGGAAACACCCCCAAAACATCAAGTAGTCCTAATGAAATTTTCTTCGTCAAATTCAGCATACCAGAGAACCCAACTATGGAGTTTTCAAGCTCCTATGGACAAAAATCGGGATTTCCCCATTTTTTGCCAGAAGAAAGATCAGGGATGCGTGTTTATTTGTTTTTTTTTTTGTTTTTTTTTCCAGGGGTGATCGTATGGAAACATTGGTCGTAAAAGACGGGGAGAGGGATAATGTGATAGGAAATCAAAAGTTCTAGTTCCCCTTTTAAGTGACCAAAAGTATTGGAGGGCAGCTAGCCCCCTTTCCACGCTCATTTTCCCCAAAAGTTACCCGATCAAAATTCTTAGATAGTCATTTTGTTCAGCATAGTCAAAAAATCTAGCAACTATCTCTTTAATAATGATTTAATCACCCAGAGTCACCGGGGGAAGGGTTGCAAGTTATGAACTTTGCCAATTTTTTCCATATAATATTGGTTATTAGGAAGTACACAAACGTTTTCGGAGGGGGGGGGGTATTTTCCTAGTGGGGGAGAAGGTTTGGGGTTGCATTGGAGGATATTTCCATGGAGGAATTTCTCATGGGGGAAGGTAATTTTCCTTGGAGGGGGAGCCAGATTTCCCAGTGTTAATTAAATAAACGATCAGAAATTAAATAGAAAAAAAAGTTTTTCAACTGAAAGTAAGAAGCAGCATTAAAACTTAAAACCAAGAGAAATTATTACTTATGTGAAGGGATGATCCTCTCGTCAACACCTTGCTCTTTCCGCTAAAGTTTTTTTTTTGTACTTTTAAAGTTGCTGTTCATTCTAATTAAACGTCCTTTGTGATTCAGGAGTCATTCTTAAAGAATTGGGAAAAATTCTAACTTTAGCACAAAGAGCCAGGTATTGACGAGGGTCAACCCCCCTCATATATGGAATAATTTTTGTTCGTTTTAAGTTTTCATGTTGCTCCTTACTTTCAGTTTGGAAAACTTGTTTTTTTTTATTATTTAATTCAATACAAAAACGAGTTTTTTCAACTCAAAGTAAGGAGTAAGATCAAAACTTAAAACGAAAAGAAGTTTTTCCGTATATGAGACGTGTTGCCCCTTCCTCAACCCTCGCTCTTTACACAGAAAGTCTTAAATTTCTTTAAAAATACTTTTCATTCAAGTTCAACGAGCATTGTGTTTGAGCAGTCTATTTTAAGGAATTTAAAAAAACGTATAACTTTATATATGGTTATATAACATAGAGGTTATAGATTCTAGCTTTACAACCTCTACAGTAGAGCTATTTCATATTCTGAATTTGGAGGTTTCATTTTCATTAAGATCACTTTACTCTTTGAGGGTGTTTCCCTCTTTTTTTTTAATTTGGCAGACTTTCTCAGGCTCGTAACTTTTGATAGGTAACATTAAAATTAATGAAATTTATATATTTTGAATTAGCAGAAGAATTGAATTCTCTTAATGCATCTATTGTTATAGAAATTTTACTTTTTAAAGTTTCAGTTACTATTGAGCCGAGTCGCTCTTTATCTACAGTGGGTTACCAAAAACTGTAATAACAAATTCCAAAGAATCATTAAAATTCCTGGGAATGCAAAACTGGGATTCCCCTTGAGCTAAAAACTGAATAAAAATAGAATTTTTTTTTAAATTGTTATTAATTAAGTTAAAATTAATTTTCTCAAAGTAAAATATCATTTTTACTTATAGCAAAAATTATGCTTTGATCATTTTTTTTTCTCCGTCCCGTCTGTATTTATTTTCTACCAATCCTAAATTTATCTAAATGTAGAAATTTTCAAGGAAAGTGAACTCTTTAAGAAATCAACAACTAAAAATTAATATAGTTTTGCCTTGAAAATGTATTTTTGGAATATTTAACTGACTTAAGAGTCAATTTCAAACAAAACATCACCTAGAGTGTTTCCGCCTATCTGCAAAATTTTCACCTCTACAACTACCCTCTACAGATTTCGCAAATTATCCGCAAGAACGTCTGCATCTGGGATGTCGACTTGTGGGGGGGGGGGTGGCATTCATCCCCCTTATGATATTTTTATGCCCATCAACCCATGACATTTAAAGTTATTTTCGGGGGTGATTTTATTGAAAAAGCCTTACTATGTTTTTTTTATTGAAAAATTGAAAAAACAACAAAATTACCGCTTTCTCTTAGGTTTCAAATAATACGTCCCTCCACCTAATTTTTCAGCAGTTATCGCCACTGCTTCACATCACATATTACTCCTTAAGCAGACTTTACTGGAGGAGATGCATCTTCTGATTACTTTGATTAAATTGAGGTAATTGATTAAATTGATTAAATTGAGGTAATTGATTAAATTGAGGTAAAATTGTTCAAGATCGATCAAATTGCAGTTAAATCGTGAAAAATCGGTAAAAATGGAAAATTAATATCCCTTCGCTGTATAATTTTACAGACTCAAATTTGGTGCCTTTTTTTTAACTAATTTATATTTTTTGAGGGGGGGGGGTCCCCCTCTCTTTGTCTTCAAGCGTGACATCTTCAAGGCAAATGCGTTACATATTTGTGGTACAAGAGACTGAAGACAATTTTTAGGCCAAGTTTTAATGTGCATAATATGCCTCTATATGCACATGTCTTTAATTTTTTTCATACTCGTTGATTCTATGTTTGAATGTTTGTATTGATAAACAGTTGATAAATATTCTTCACTTGTGAACGCTTAGTTTTCTTATATCCAAGAATCATTGATTTTGAACTGATTGTGGGTAAAAAAATCTACATATTTTGTGGTCTATAATTCCTACAACTCAACCACAAGATACATAAATTGTTGGTGAAAAATAAGTAGGTACATTCACATGATAATTGACTATTATTATACGGCCATCAAGATCATAAACGTATCTTCAAGGGAGTTAGAGACACGATGAAGTTTTCTCACACTAAGACCTAGTCAACTATATCCGATTATGACATCGCTACTCAACCGTGTTCCATTTATGAAATACCTCTTTAGCAGTTCATTGCTATCATGACTATTGCCTTCTTGGAAAAGCTTAAAATGCTCTCCTATGATCTAGAATAACATGAAAACTACTTAGAGGAAGTTTGGCCCTTGATCCAACTTCACTTCCTTACATTTCCATTACAATTCCATAACTAAACTTCAATTGCCAAGTACCATGCATTGTCTGCCAGAGTGGTTGTTTACCGTATAGGTACAATATTCCAGTAACCTGCAAACTCTGGTGGAAAAAGCTTATCCCTACTAACAATGTGAAAAGGTGATTTCCCTTGTTGTTGAAGATAGGAAGAAAGTTGTAAACTTCTGGTTTATTGTTTCAAAAAATTGCAATTTCAATGGCTCATGTTTTTCCAAGTAAACTTTGTATTTGAGCGGTTTCAGACTATTTTTAAAAATTCAAAAAAAGCGTTTTCATACATTCCAGTCATTATTCTGTTGAATAGCAATAATAATTATTACTTCTTAATTAACCTACTTATAAAAACGGTATTCATTTGTAACTTTCTTAGAAAACTCTCTTTTAAGTTTCCAGTTGCTTTTGGCCGTGGCTCAGAATTTATTAGGTTGCAGCTAAATCATTATCAGCCGTGTAGGGACCCTAGCAAAGCAAAAAAAAAAAAAAAAAAAACCACCAGTCATCGAAATTTTCACTAAAAACCATCAAATTTCTTATTTTTGCGTTGCTCGAATTGTTTCTGCACAGTAGTTTATTAAATCTCTGTACTATAACTGCACAGATATATAAATAAAATTATATTCTCTTAAGTACCCTAAGATATCGCTTATAGGGTGCTTATTATTCGTATAACAGTAACGTGATCTCACGAGAAGCATCGCTGAGTTTGATAGATACATAGATAGATAGATTTATTCACACAAAAGCCCGATTGGGCCATGGTAACATACACAAAACAAGCCAAATTAAAACAGCAGTATAACGTAAACTGAAAAAGACACTAAAACTGATTATTTTAGAAAATCATCACGATACCACATACTTACCCGGACAAACTTTCCAATATTTTATATCTAAGTAACACCTACTAATCAAAATTTTCAAAATACAATCCCCCCCGTCCTCCCTGCCAAATATTTCCAGATGCAACTCCCTCAACTTCTTACATTCCCCTAAAAAATTATGCAAAGACTTATACATCTCTCCACACATAGCGCAACTGTAAAGGCCATTCCTCCTTCCCTAAATATGTCCTACGTTCTCCAAGAGGCATAAAATTCCCCCTTATATACAGTAGCCATTTCAAATCTTCCTGACCCAATCCCATAAGTTAGATAAATTTCTACGCCCCAGTTCTCCTTGACCTCCTCAAATAGCCCAGGGACGGTGATTTGGCCTTCCCAGCTTGCAAAACCTGAACTTCCTGACTTTAGCCTAGTATAAACTAAACTAGATACAGTCCCTACCATCCCTCCTATCCCATTTCCCTCATTCCAACAATTACCTAGCC
>NC_142797.1:68495369-68605369 GCF_049724085.1 Artemia sp. Qi Xiang Cuo | reverse complement strand
GTCTGGGCCAATTCACCCTCCACCGGCGACCTAAGAATGCTCCTAATACGAACCCCTCCAACGAAGATGGATATGCTGATTTAATTGTAAGTAAATTTGTTAATACAAAAAAACATGGAAAGCTGGAACTAGCTTATGACGGAATAACAATAAAATAAAACCAGCATTTGCTCTTTGAGTTTATGTTAAATTTTCTAACATGCCTTCAATCAGAGATCGAATCTTCTTTTTTTCTTAATAATTTAAAATCAACTAATTGTGGAAATATTTAAAGATATGGCTAATTGTAGAAAAAAGGGGGTAGGGGTGCCCACCACTCCACACAAAATTATGTTTCTTTTTCATTCTGCATGTGTTTTAAATGAAAATATAGCTCATTAATAATCGATTTTTTTTACTTTATAAACAGTAGCAATTTCACAAGGAAAATAAATTCTATTATAGTAGATTAATATCAGTGAATTACCATCAATACCCTCAACTCTAGGATAAGATAATCTCTTTGAGGCTACATTCATATTGACACCACCAACGTAATTTCAAGATGATGCTCAAGTTACTGACTTGCCATCTATTGCCAATGACTTAGAATGGCACATGGAATTTTTGTAAGAGTGTTTTGGCGATGTAGATAACCCGGATGACTTGACCTATGACATTACCATGGATGAGGACCCAGAATTGTCAAATAATTTTTGAAATGAATATTTTGAAGATACTCCCCCCCCCCTCTTTTAATGGATACCATACCGACTCAACCGAGTACAGTTCAAGAACATAATATTCCAGTAAATAAATTTGCCGTGGCTGATCAACTCCTTCTAAATGCATTGGAGGTTATCCTCAGGGAGTTAGGCGATTGTACTCAACGCCCAACCCTCTTATTGAGCTTGAAGTTAAACAAAGTGATGCTGGCATTGAAACCTCACCACCAGTAACAATTACATTACCGGATTTTTATTTATCAAATTCTATCTTGCACAATGTCAATGTTTGTACAGCCGTATATGGGGATCTGTTTAATTCATTGATGTTGGGGGACATTGCAACAGGTCCCTTGGGTATTATTAATTCCTACGTGAACAAGATTCGAGCCCTTCTTAAACAGAAGATAAGGGAGTGGAGTGATAGGGACAGTTTAAAAGTTTCAATAGGACTAAAATGGTTTTATTTAAATGAAAATGTGGAGGATATATATTCAAAGTATGTACATAATGAGATGTTAACGATTCGTCCGCATCTGAAAAATCATGAGGATGTATTTACGGAATGGTTCAGTAGTATAGTGACTAAATTAGATAAATATAATGAGGGGGGAGTGGGGAAGTGATTTTATTTATAGAGAATTTAAATGTAAAAATATGCAAATTTAAAAAAAATTTTATTTTAAAGGGTGGTGCCGGGAGGGCGGGGCCGGTATCTATAGTTTTAAAATATCATTCAGATTTGGAATGATGTCAAGGTCTGCAACAAATCTGTTTCTATACAAGGCTAAAGTGTTTTAAATATGATTTCCTTATCGCAGCCTTCCAATCCCTGCAAGGTAATGCTTCTAAGACAAAGTTGGACAAATGAGCAGCTAACGGGGGTGGGATGGGGTGAAAGTTTCCTAAAGTCGATATTAATTGTTTAAATGGTCAATATACAGTAAAACTCAATGGGATAGATATTTTCGAATGGGCTAATGAGAATTTAAAGATTAGTGTTTTACTACATGAAACATAATTTGAGGGTGACCGCAGGGATAAAAAGGTGGTTCTATTCCCAGTTAGAGCTCTGTCCATTGAATCGGTGAAAAATTAGATATGGCTTATTTACACACCTCCTTCAGAGCCTGGCTCAGTTGGACATTTTATTCCAATTACAGACATTAGTAGGGTTTTATGTGAGAGTAAAAAGGGGTGTGGGGGTATATGCTACTATTTTATTTTCCATCATTTCTGTCCAGCTTTCGTAGTGTTTTTTTTTAGTTGAAGCATCACATAAAACACTGTAAACGTAATGGGTACCATTCTGTTGAAACAGTTAGCGGTGACAAGGCGATCTTGCGTTCTAGAAATTTCCAGAATTCACTCTTAAAAAGTAACAACATCACTTTATACTGTGAAGCCAAGCTCAGAGATTTGCATGATTCATCGAATCAAAATAGTGTTAAGGAATATGATGCCATCGGAGTCTCTTATGCTACTGCCCAAAGAGACTCCAGTAATACCACGCAAGTGTTAGATGTAGTTGATTTATTGAATGGGGCGTAGTTTATGCGCACAACCTTGACTAAGCTTATTGTAACAGCAAAGGAGGCAATTTCACGGCTGCGTCATAAACATTATCCAATAATTCAATCACCAGAGGACAGGTTGGCCATTAAATATTAGAAAATATGTTGGGTTTGTATGGGTGAATTTGATTAGGGTAAAGGGAATAAGGGGAAAGAGGGGAAGAGGAAGGTACTCGACCACGATCCTTTGTGGCAGGAAATTTCATCGGGAGGGAGTAACCTTGGGGGGTGGCTCATCAATCAAGTAATGTAAACGTTATTCAGCAATATTCTATACCTGTTTTTATGCACAATTTCAATTAGGATTTGAAGTTTATTTTCCCAGCGTTTGCACGTATGCAAAGGGTTGGAGTTGTTGGTGACGCATGGGTTGATGGTTCTTTTACCTATAATTATTTAAAAAAAACTTTTAAACAAAATAAGTTTTTCAAAGAAAAGTGAAAAACTCCATTAAATAAAAATGAGCAAAAATAAAATCAAATAATCTACCAGGCGTGAGATTACCCCAAATTAGCATCGATAAATAAATGAAACCCAAAACGAACAGAAATTACAATAAAAAACCGAGTCAAACTCAAAACGAGGAGAAATTAACATGGGTAGGGCTCAAAACCCCTAGGCCTTCCCAAGGCTAGAACGCAATTTGCATTTTACTGAAAAATATAAATGTTTTTACTTCTATAACTTCAATAAATCAAATAATATTTACATTCTGTTTACTAGATATTAGTATATGTATATAAAACTGACAATGCACATTCATTTGTATTTTTTTCAGTAAAGTCTATATTATGTTCTGGCCTTGGGAAGGCATAGGGGTTTTGAGCTCTACTCACGTTAATTGCTGCTAGTTTTGAGTTTGACTCGGTTATTTATTGTAATTTCTGTTCGTTTTGGGTTTCATTATTTATCGAAGATGATTTGTGATAGTCTCACGCTTGGTAGATTATTTGCTTTTATATTTGCTCATTTTTGGTTTAATAGAGTTCTTTACTTATCTTTGAAAAGCTTATTTTGTGTAAAAAAATTTTTAATTACTTTCTGTTCGTTGTATATTGACATAGTCTATTCGGGGAAAAAGAGAATAATTCTTTAAATCTTTTCGTTTTTAAAGACTTTATAGTTTGTCCTGCTATTTGTATGCTGGAGAAAACTTTTGATCAATTTTTAACAACATATATCCTTTTAAAAGTCTGGAGACAAATAGTAGTGTTTAATTTAGTTTCATACCTCCTCTAGTTGACTTGAAAAAGAAAACTTGATACCATTCGAAAAAAATCTGTTTACTTTCTTTGATAGCTTGGATATACTTGTGCTATTTTGATTTAGTTACATTTTAAGAGCGGAAGTAGCTCCAAAAACCTGAAGATAATACCCTTAGTCGTTCTTTGGATACTGGTGATGCGCCTTATTGGGAATTAACCATAACGCAATGCATTTTGATTTAATCTTAAGGCAACATGTAGTTTTTAAACATAATGGGCAAATGGGAGGAGGATGAGCGTAGAAGGGGGACTAGTTGCCCTCCACAGTTGAAATCACTTTCCACAGTTGAAAAGGGCATAAGCCCTTCTTATTTTCAATCAAATGAGCCCTTTTCGAAGTTCCTAAGACAACTGCTTCTATACGAACAGCCCTGGCCTAAAAAAAGAAAAAAATAATAATACATTGTACCCAAATTGATCTTTAGTATAAAATGTCAAGCATTCTAATCACGACTATTAAAAAGTCGTGAAAGTCGAAAAAGGCTTTTCGACTATTAAAAAGGTCACTAGCCCTTTCAATTTCAATCTAATGAGCCCTTTTTAAGTTTCTACGAATATGCTTCAAATAAAAACCTTATATGCCTCCAAGGCGTAAATTTCAACCCTTGCCCTGAGGGCTGGGGGAGCGGGTCTCATCCTCAAAGACCTAATTTCCAGAACTTTCAACTACGTTGAAGAAAATTGATAACTCAAAATTTTGATTGGATGTGTTTTGGGGAATAGTGGGCGGGAGAGGAGGGTTAATTGCCCTACAATCACTTCCGACTATTAAAAAGGGCACTAGCCCTTTCAATTTCCAATCGACTAAGCCTTTTTTGAAGTTTCTACGACAATATTTTCTTTAAAAACCCTATATATCCCAGGTATAGCTTACAACACTTGACCTGAGGATTGTGAGGGGGTTTTCATTCAAAAAGACGTAATGTTTGGATCTTTCAATTACGTTGAACAAAATGGCTATCTCAAAATCTTGATTGGATATTTTTGGGGAAATGGTGGGCGTGGGAGGGGGTTACTTGCCATCCAATCACTTTCTACTATTAAAAAGGGCACTAGCCGTTTCAATTTCCAATCGAATGACTCCTTTCTGAAGTTTCTACGACAGGCGCTTTCTAAAAAAAAATTTTTATGCCCCCAGAGCATAATTTACAACCCTTTCCCTGGGGCTGTGGGCGGAGTGTCATCCTCAAAAACATAATTTCCAGACATTTTAACTACGTCGAAAAAAATGGCCATCTCAAAATTTTGGTTAGATGTGTTTGGGGAATGGTAGGTATGAGAGGGGTGTTAGTTATCCTCAAATCACTTTCGACTATTAAAAAGGGCGCAAGCCCTTCTAATTTCCAATTGAATAGCCCTTATTGAAATTGCTACAACATAACTTTCTATAAAAACCTTATATATTCCCAGAGTATAGCTTACGGCCCTTGCCCCGAAGGCTATAAGGGGGTTATCATCCTCAAAGACCTAATTTCTAAAACTTTTAACACAGTTGAACAAAATGGCTATCTAAAACTTTTGATTGGATGTGTTTGGGGGTGTGTGTGAGAAGGGGGTTAGTTACCCTCAAATCACTTTCGACTATTGAAAACGGCACTAGCCCTTTAAGTCTTGAATCGAATGAGCACTTTTTCAAGTTTCTACGATAAATCTTTCAATAAAAACCTTATATGCCCCCAGAGCATAACTAACAACTCTTGCCATGAAGGGTCTGGGGGAGTTTCATTCTCTTATATATACTTTCCGGACCTTTCAACAACTTGGAACAAAGTGGCTATCTGAAAATGTTGATTGGATGTGTTTGGATATATGATGGGTGCGGAAGGAGTCTTAGTTGTTTGCCTTCCAATCACTTTTGACTATTAAATATCCAATCAAATGAGCCCTTTTTGAAGTTTCTACAACGACGCTTTCTATGAAAAACCTTACATGCCCCCAGGGCATAACTTACAACCCTTGCCCTGAGGGCTGTGGGGTGGGGGGGAGTTCATCCTCAAAGACCTAATTTCTAGAACTTTCAACCACGTTGAAAAAAATGGCTATCTCAAAATTTTGATTGGATGTGTTTGGGGAAAAGGTGGGCGTGAGAGGGGGGTTAGTTGCCCTCCAATCACTTTTGAATAATTTCTGAGACCACACTGGCTAATCATGATAAAACAAAAAAGGGTCTCATGCAGGTTTTCAGGGAGGCAGTTGAAATTAAAAAGCACATTCATCAAAAGTTAGCTCTCAATAGGGACACTGGAAAGTCCCGTTTATGACAAAATTATTAATTCTGATCTTTTTTACATACATCCACAAAGTTATATTGTGCAATCGAATAGAGTCTCCGATAATAGTCAAACTGGAAAGCGACCAGCCTTTAAGAGTGCTTTAAACAAAATGAAATTTTGAAATGCCATTTAGACTTGTGTTTTTTATTCAGTTACCCTTCCACCGTTTTTAGGAAAGGGTCGTCCAATTTTAGTTTGGTGTTTTTATTTTAAGGTTTGGTTTTTATATTTTTATCAGTTTCATTCTGCACTCAGGACGGTCAAGTGGAGGTCTCGACCGAAATATTTGCATAATTTTTCAATTTTTTCACTGGCTGTTAATTGTCCTGGTTTTCTTCCTTTATTCGCGATTTTTTGTTTTATAATCACTTTTGACTATTAAAAGGTGCACTAGCCCTTTGAATTTCCAATCGAACGAGCCTTTTTTGAAGTTTCTACGACAACACTTTCTATAAAAAGCTTATATGCCCCCAGGGCATAACTTACAGCCCTTGCCCTGAGGGCTCTGGGGGAGTGTCCTCCTCAAAAACATAATTTCTATTTGGAAGTCAACTATGCTGAACAAAACGGCTACGTCAAAATTCTGATTGGATGTGTTTGGGGAAATGATGGGCGTGGAAGGGATGTCAGTTGCCCTCCAATCACTGGCGGCTATTAAAAAGGGCACAAGCCACTACAATTTCCAATATAATGAGCCCTTTTCGAAGTTTCTACAATAACTTCTTCAATACGAAGTGCCCCGGTCTAAAAAAATAAATAAATAATAAATGATAGATTGTTCCAACATCGTTCTTTTTACTTAGGCAGCGCTATTGCACTGCCTATATCATACCCAAATTATCTGAAAAGTTGCTGATCTTAGAATTCAAATGGAAAACTGTAAGTAATGGTCATACTTGCCTGAATAAAATCCGCTTTTTAGACTCTTTTAGTTGTTTTCCCAAATCACAGAGCCAATTGATTCAGGTATAGAAAAGCGACAATTTTGATAGTTTTCCCCTTCTGAAACAGCGCTTCCCAGACGATAAAATGTGTGATTTATTAATGTGTAATGACATATACGCATATGATTACTACAACTCCACCTCGAAGCTAAATGAGGTGTCATTACTACCTATCGAAGCGTTTTATAATTCACTTACTGATAGTCGACACGCCACTGTCGACTATGAATTTTCCAAGAGGGTTTTGGCAAAGGGAGGACGTAAAAGTCGGTGGGATTATTGAAAAATTTTGCTTGGTAAGTGATGTATTGACTCTATTGGACACACTGGACATAATGGGTAAAATCTGTTTGGAATTTGGGTTGGATTTGGGTTATTATTTTACAACTCCTCATCTGGTGATGGATTTAATTATAGAAATCAGTAACGAAGAAATACGTCTGATAACCGATGTGAATCAGCATCTATATGTAGAAAGATCAATGAGGGTTGGGGGGTATTTTTTCCATGAGGACCGTATCTTGAAAACTAATCCGACTGGACAAAATGGCACCGGTGAAAAGTCTGATGCAGTTTTTTTGGATATGAATTCCCTTTATCCGTCAGCAATATCTCAGTACTCTTTGCCGTGTAGTAATTACAAATGGCATAACAATCCTTGTGCTTCAAATTTCCCCAACATTACCAACGTTGAGGAGAATGGACCACAAGGATGGTTTTTAGAAATTGATGGGGAAATACCGATGGGACTCCATGACTCAATAAAGGGTTTTGTTCTCCAATGCATTAATAGACCGCTGACTAAGGACTCTTTGAGTCCATACAATTTATCTCCGGTAGAATCTAGGGGTATGCACTGGGCACCTTCAAAGCAAAAACTTATAGCCGAACGTAATCGGAAACAGAATATCATTGTTCATCATGTGCTGTTGTGGTGGATGGTAGCCAATGATTTCAAAGTCACAAAGATAAATAGAGCCCTCCAATTTGATCAAAAGCCTTACATGAAAATGTTTATTGACACTTTTGTCACTAAACGTTCACAAGCAAAAACTAAGGTTGAAAAAGAAATCTTTAAACTCATTTTAAATTCCGCCTTTAGTAAAATGTGAGAAAGCTTACGAAACAGGAGTAGATGTTACATTATAAACCATCTAAGAGAATGTGCTCGAATCATGGCCGACCCAAACCTCACATCATTCACTATCATAGGCTCTGATTTTGTCCTCCTTCATAGAAAAAAAGAAGTTTCATATCAGCTAAAAATATAGCTGGTGGTAGCTCAATAACGGTAATCTCCAAGAAACTCATGTTGTCTTTCTTTTACAATGTGTGTAAGGCACAATGGCTAGGGGAGGGACAAGTTCAAGTGTACTATGGAGACACTGATTCACTCCTGTTAAAAGTTAAGACTGAAGATTTACTGAATGATTTGAAAAAAGGTGAGCACACTAACTCTCGAATGGATTTCACGAATTGGGATGAGTACATTTATCCTAAGTTAGTGAAGCGCCATTCCCAAAATCAGTAGTTGATGTTAAAGTCGGAGCCGGGGAGTGACTTGATATCCATTGGAGTGTGTCCAGGTCCAAAGGTGTACTGTGTTGAAACACACGCTAAGGATATTAAAAAAGTCTCCATGAGGGTGCCTATACACTATGTAAAAAATAATTTCGATATGAGTATTTATAGAAACTGTGTCGAAATTAGTTTAGTACCAAGATCGAAAGTCATGGCGATTCGCTCTTTACAATTTAAAAACTAAACAGTTAGAGTAGAGAAAACTGCTATGCCAGCCATATCGGACAAAATCCATGTGCTTGAGAATGGTGTGAAGGTACTTCTCCATGGACACTACTGTATTTCAGATCGAGTTGAATGTATAAACTATAGAAAGCCACTCGGTCTGGGTAAATTAAACTAAATTCATTTGTCATAAAACTGGGTGGGTAGTGGGAATTTTTTTCAATGTTGACAAAAATTTGTGTGTAATAGGTAGAGTTATAATATTTCAATGTTTTTTGAAAATTAAGAAAATTTAATGCCCACCGCAGCCCCCCCCCTCCCGTGGGAGGATCCCGTTCCTAAGTGTATAAAAATGTCTTTATTATTATTGCAAATAAGATGAAAAAAGTTTTTTAAACTGCTGTTATATTATGTTGATTAAATGTGTCTTATAAAATATTTATTATTTTTGTAAATAAAAAAAACTGTCTTAAACTGTGATATTATGTTGATCAACTTTGTTGTATGTATTTATTGTTAAATAAAAATGCTGCTGCTTTTTTCTGTTGATTAATTGTAAAGTACTAATTTTTTCTCTTAAAAATAAAAGAAAATATGATTCTAAATTGGTGTTGTTGTTGTTGTTATTGAAGGGATTAGTAGTAGGACTGCGATAGGGAAATTATTTATTCATTAGACAACTATAGTTTACTGTTAGTTGTAGGTCAGCTGTTGAGGCCAAAACAATATGTATCAATTTAAAACACCATTCTGATCGTTTGTGTGTGGTCCATTAATGTTGGGCTAAACGACACTCTTAACTACAATAATTAAAAAGTTTGATAAAATGCTTATGGAAAAGCCAAAAAATGTACTATTGCTACAGTGTTTGGCAGGAGTCATATGATAAAATAAAAGCTATTGTTACATCTGTGCATGTACATTTCATACGAGGACTTGATTTTTTCGATGTTATTGAACCAAACTCATGGCTGATTATATATTGAGGATTTAGCTTAATCCATTGAACAATGGTCTCAAGAAATGCTACAATTGTTTACTTTTCGCTCACATCATGAACAGGTTTCCTTAAATCTAGTTATACACAATCTCTTTTTTCAGAGCAAATATATGAGGACACTTGCTTTGAACTGTACCTACTATATCATTTACAGAGTTGTTCGCGATTCAAGTTCTCTAATAACTCTCAATAAACAAATATACCCTGGAGCTCCAAAATTTCTACTTTCAGCGTACAATCAGGCAAGAAATAAACCCTATATTTGCAGATATTTTTGACAATGAAATTACAGTATATCTTCCCGTGAACATTAAAGAAGGTTATTAGTTGCCATCATGACACTGAAGAAACTACATGAAAATAGACATTTATTTTCCTTCAAAAACATTACTTAGGAAAGCCATCCTGAAACATAGTATTGTCAAAGAATTCATTAATCTAATATCTGAACTTTGTTTAAATTTAATCGAAGGCAATGTTCAATTCCCAGAAGCAGATAAGCAATAAACAAAACAACATCATTCCATTGTACATGTCTTGGTCTGCAAAAAGAAAGAAAAGAAATTTAAAAGAAAACGTCTTCTCCATAAGGGTGGTAGCTTTTTTACAATTTTACTGCCAATAATTGCAGGACTTGTCAACAGTTTACTCTAGATGGCTAAACCCTACAAATTGACCCCAATTGAACTCGCTCTTTCACTAATGCAACACTTTGAAAAGAGTCTAAGTAAATTCCTTAATGTTGAGAATATTGGTGATGATAAAAAAACTACTTTTACTTCAAGACAAACTTTGGCGAGTGCACAAACATAAACCCTATCATGTAAGACCAGTCAATGTAAGTGTCGTTGTTCACAAAAATGAAATATCTCTTCAAGATTCTGCTACTGATGGAACAACAGCACAATCAAAGAAGGAGGAGGAATTAAATTCAATAGTCTCAAGTACTGGAAATATACTGCCACACTCAAATCTTTAACCTAGAAAAAGAGTCTTAAAATATGTCATGGAAAGTGGTAAAGATCACAATCAAGCCGATAGCAATAGGAAACGAATTATAATTGAAGGGAAAATTTATAATCTACTTGATTTAATTTGTAATATGGTTACAAATCGTATAGTAGTTTTATCATTTGACAATCACAACTTTTTAAATACATTAAACTTCCCGAAAAGTCTTATTAGCAATAAACAAATTCTAAAGAAATTACAAGAACATAGTCCATCGCCATCATCAACAACAAGATTGAAATAAGAAGAAACATATAAAGATTTTAAATCAATCTTTGAGAATGCTAGCACACCCAGTAAAAACATTGATTGATAACACCGGTAATAGCTAGACAAAAGCGATGACGTATTGATATCAACTCGTCGTCAGCATCACCACCCACCAGTATGCAAAAGGGTAGTGGTCATTACACTGCGTTTTTGCGTTCAAAATGAATGAAGTTTTGAAACATGTTTATGAAAATGTTGGTGAAGTGGGAAGTTTAAGTTACCCACCATACTTTCCAAATTCACTGGTTTTGACACAAAAAGTGCACAAGAGTATCTACAAAATGAACGAGGTTACACTCTACATCGAAATCATAGGGTTCGTGGTAATCATCATCGAAAAACTAAAGCCTTTTCCCCATTGCATATAATGCAAGCAGATCTATTAACTCTAGATGAGATTCAAAGGTGTCACAATGCACCCTTTAAATATATTCCACTTGCAATCAGTGTATATAGTCGCTATACATATGCAATTTCATTGCGGACAAAGAAAGGTGGCGAAGTTGTTCAAGCTATAGAAAGTATACTTGAAAAAGGCTTTTATAGAAAATTCAAACGGACCGTTGTAGTGAATTTATTTATCCACATTTAGAAAAGGTATTATTTAACTCTAAAACAATGCTCCATCATAGGCATAGTCTAATAAAGGCTGCATTGGCCGAAAGATTGATAAGGACCATTAGACTTTTAATTTCAAGATAATGTACATTGAAAAATACGGCTGCATTTATTCACAATCAGCGTATTTCATATGGATCTAAGAATGTCCAAATAAACCTCCTATTGTATACCATCGGGCTTCCTTCAAAAATTCCTACGTTGACAGTCTCACCACCAAAATGAAACTGACAAACGATCGGTAAATTGAGAGATTGAGATAGAAAGAGAGAGAGAGAGAGAGAGAGAGAGAGAGAGAGAGAGAGAGAGAGTAATCGTATGATATCATAAAACCAGTTTGAACAACATGTACTAAAAACTCGATTTATTATTTTCATTAAAAAACCATGGTCTTTAATTTCTAAGGTAGTGTGTTCAAAAGCAGATCCACAATACCATTTTGTTTTGTTTCAATTAATGTCAATAAATTACATAAATGCATTTGGCCCATGGCGTAAAAGTTTCATACAATAGTCCAATGATGGAGAATCATTTTTCATTATATCGTTAAGTATTCTTTGAGAAAATATTTTCCTTTGAAAATATAACTCCAGAAAATTATCATTTAGAATCAAACCTTTTTTGTCTTTACTCACAAAATTCTGTATAATTTTTTTCTCAAATCCATCCATTTTATCAATCCTATCACACTCACAACTAAATTTAGACTAACTATGATACTTTCTACATCAAGAATATTCGGTAACCTACTATAAAATATATTTTCGATTTAAACCATTTTTATTATATATATATATATATATATATATATATATATATATATATATATATATATATATATATATATATATACCATTTTTATTATATATATATATATATATATATAACCAATTTAAATTTGCTCAATGATATCACATATCTTGCATACAAATCATCTCATTCAAGGCTTAGTCGTGATCCTTTTGAAATTTCTATTGCTACGGTTGGTACTCTCGTCTTTGTATCATTGCTGCTACCTCCTCATCCATCAATTTATAATAGTGTAAACATAGCACTCATTTTTGCAAATGTCTTGCTCATTTTTCCAAATGTCTGTCGCTCTAGCGCTGCCTAAGTAAAGAACGATGTGGGCAGTGTTGTTTTTTGGTTCTTTATACCCGGGCATTTCGTATCGAAGGAGTTGTCGTAGAAACTTCAAAAAGGGTTAATTTGATTGGAAATTGGAGTGGCTATAACTCTTTTTAATAGTTGAAAGTGATTGGAGGGCAACTAGCCTCTCCCCACGCCCATCTTTCCCCCAAACACATCCAATCAAAATTTTGAGATAGCCATTTTGTTCAGCGTAGTTGATTTCCGGATAGAAAATATGTTTTTGAGGAGGACACTCCCCCACAACCCCAGGGTAACGGTTTTAAGTTATGCCCTGGAGGCATATAAGGTTTTAAAAGAAGGCGTTGTATTAAAAACTTCAAAAAAGGCTCATTCGATTGGAAATTCAAAGGGCTAGTACCCTTTTAAATAGTCCAAAGTGATCGGAGGGCATCTAGCCGCTCCCCCCCCCATGCCCATCATTCCCACAAACACATCCAATCAAAATTTTGAGATAGCGATTTTGTTAAGCGTAGTTGTTTTCCAGATAGAAAATATATTTTTGAGGAGGACACTGCCCCAAAACCCCAGAGCAAGGGTTTTAAGTTATGCCCTGGGGGCATATAAGGTTTTAAAAGAAGGCGTTGTTGTAGACACTTCAAAACAGGCTCATTCGATTGGAAGCTCAAAGGGCTAGTACCCTTTTTAATAGTAGAAAGTGATTGGAGGGCAACGAGCCCCCCCCCCCACGCCCATCATCTCCCCAAATACATCCAATCAAAATTTTGAGATAGCCAAAATGGCTATCTCAAACGTAGTTGATTTCCATTGATTCCATGTTCAGCGTAGTTGATTTCCAGATAGAAAATATGTTTTTGAGGAGGAAACTCCCCCACAACCCTCAGGGCAAGGGTTTTAAGTTATGCACTGGGGGCATTGAAGGTTTTTATAGAAGGCGTTGTCGTAGAAACGTCAAAACAGAATCGTTCGATTGGAAATTCAAAGGGCTAGTACCCTTTTTAATAGTCGAAAGTAATTGGAGGGCAACTAGCCCCCCCACGCCCATCATTCCCCCAAACACATCCAATCAAAATTTTGAGATAGCCAAGCCATTTTTTTCAGCGTACTTGATTTCCAGATAAAAAATATGTTTTTGAGGAGGACACTCCCCCACAACCATCAGGGCAAGGGTTTTAAGTTATGCCCCGGGGCATATAAGGTTTTTATAGGAGGTCTTATCGTAGAAACTTCAAAACAGGCTCATTCGATTGGAAATTCAAAGGGCTAGTACTATTTTTAATAGTCGAAAGTAATTGGATAGCGATTAACGCCCCTCTCACGCCCACCATTTCCCAACACACCTCAAATATTGATTTTAAGATATCCATTTCGTTCAACATAGTTAATAGTTCTAGATATTCGGTACTATTCGATGATAAACCTCTTAAAACCCTCAGGACAAGGACTGTAAGGTTTACACAAGGGGCATATAAAGTTTATATCGAAAGTTGTTATAGAAATTTCAATAAGGGCTCTTTTGATTGGAAATTGAAATTGCCCTTTTTAATAGTTGAAAATGAGTGGAGAGTAATTATCCCCCTCTTACGCCCACCATTTCCCCAAAAACGTTCAATCAAAGCTTAGAGATAGCCATTTTGTTCAACATAGTTGAAAATTCTTGAAATTATGTATTTAAGGATGACAAACCCCCAAGAGCCCCAAGAGCAAAATGTTGTAGTTTATGCCCTGGGGGCATATAAGATTTTATAGATAGAGTTGTGGTAAAACTTCAAAAGGGCCTCATTCAATTCGAAATTTAGAGAGCTAGTGCCCTTTGTAATAGGCGAAAGTGATTGGAACGTAACTAACCACCCTCTCACGCCCACCATTCCTCCAAACACATACAATCAAAATGTTCCGATAGTCATTTTGTTCAACGTAGTAGAAAGTTCTGGAAATTAAGCCTTTAAGAATGACCTAAGGGCAAGGGTTGTAATTTATGCGCTGGGGGCATATAAGGTGTTTATAGAAAGCGTTGTCGTTTCAAAAAGGACTCATTTGATTAAAAATCTAAAGACCTACTGCCCTTTTTAATAGTCAAAAGTAATTGGAAGGCTTGACATTTTTTATAGTAAAGATCGATGTGGGTGTAATGTATTATTCTTTGTTGTTGTTGTTGTTTAGACCAGGGCAGTACATATAAAAGGATTTGTTGTGGGAACTTCGAAAAGGGCTCAATCGATTAAAAATAGATAGGGATAATGCCCGTTTTAATATTCAAAAGTTATTGAAGAGTAACTAATCCCCCTTCTACGCCCACCTTTCAAATTGCCCATTAAGTTTAAAAACTAATTTGTGTCTTAAAATTAAATCAAAATGCACTGTTATAATTCTAATTCCCAACAAGGCATCTCAGCAGTATCCCAAGAACGACTGAGGGTATTATGTTCAAAGTTTCGGGGCTACTTCTACTCTTAAAATTTAACCAAATCAAAATAGCGTAAGTGTATCCAAGCTATCAAAGAAAGAAAACATATTTTTTTGCGAATGGTATCAAGTTTTCCGTTTCAGGTCAACTAGAGGAGGTATGAAACTAAGTTAAACAGTACTATTTGTGTCCTGATTTTTAAAAGGATGTATATTGTTAAAAATTGCTGAAAACTTTTCTCCAGCATACAAATAGCAGGCCAAACTATAAAGTCTTTAAAAACGAAAAGATTTAAAGTATTATTTTCTTTTTACCTGAAAAGACTATGTCAATATAAAACGAACAGAAATTAACTAAAAAACTTTTTCTACCAAATAAGCTTTTCAAAGAAAATTAAAGTACTCCATTAAACAAAAAAAGAGCAAAAATAAAATTAAATAATCTACCACGTGTTAAACTACCACAAATCATCATCGATAAATAAATGAAACCCAAAACGAACAGAAATTACAATAAATAACCGAGTCAAACTCAAAACGAGCAGAAATTAACATAAGTTGGGCGCAAAACCCCTATGCCTTCCCAAGGCCAGAACAAAATTTGCACTTTACTGAAAAAATGTTTTTACTTTTATTAGCTTGAATAAATCAAATAATATTAACATTTTGATTACTAAATATCAGTATATGTATATTAAACTGACAATGCACATTCATTTGTATTTTCTCAGTAAAGTGCAAGTTTAGTTCTTGCCTTGGGAAGGCGTAGGGGTTTTGCGCCCAACTTATTTTAATTTCTGCTCGTTTTGAGTTTGACTCGGTTATATATTGTAATTTCTGTTCGTTTTGGGTTTTGCTTATTTATCGATGCTGATTTGTGGTAGTTTCACGCTTGGTGGATTATTTGATTTTATCTTTGCTCTTTTTTTGTTTAATAGAGTGCTTTACTTTTCTTTGAAAAACTTATTTTGTAGAAAAAGTTTTTTTAATTAGTAATATAGTATAAACAAACTGTTCTCTCTCTGAATTCGATTCTCTTACTAGTATGAACTACAGTGAAAATCACTCCTTATATTGAATCTTGTTGTTATGGGTTGGTTGCTATGGCTTCATAGCTATGGTATCTAACAAGTAATAATCATGAATAAATTATGTACTATCTGTATCTATTGAGATGGTTTAAACCCTTACGCTTTTCGTCCAGTATATCATTATAGTCTGAGTATAACCAGTACGGTAGATTTCTACGATCTAGTTCCGAATGTGAGGTGTTTGGTAGGTTTTTACCAAGGACATGAAATCTCGTCGATATTATTCACCAAATTTGGCCACGAATTAGGTGTTTATATGCGATTAGGTAATTATATGCACAGAAGTTGTATCGTCTAATATGCTATTCACCTAATTCGGCCACGAATCCTTCATCTTGTCCTGAAGCATCATGAAAAATGTTTGTTTAACTAGCCTATTATCGATGACACCCTTTCCCAATATTTGACCATACTAATTAATCTACTCTGTCTCACACGCTTTATTCCTATATCCGCTCTCAGCACTAACACATTAAGATTATTATCAAGGCCTAATATATGATTAGAAAACCTCAACTGGATCCGTTATTGCCTCTTTGAAGAATTAAATAAAAAAAAAAAAAACTGAAAGTAAGGAGCAACATTAAAACTTAAAACGAACAGAAATTATTAGGTATATGAGGGGTTCGCCGCCTCGTCAATACTTCGCTCTTTACGCTAAAGTTCGAATTTTGTTCCAGCTCTTTAAGAATGACCGCTGAATCACAATAATTTTAATTAGAATAATAGCTCTTTTGAAAGCACTAAAAAAACTTTAGCGTAAAGAGCGAGGTATTGACGAGGTACTGAAAAAAATTCGTTTCGATGTTTCTAATTTTATAACTTTAAGAAATCAAAAATTAATTAAGATTCTTAGGAATGAATATTAGCATATACATTTTAAACTGAAAATGCATTTTTTGCAGTAAATTCATTCGAATTTTTTTCTGTAAAGTACAAATTATATTCTGCCTATTAAAAAGCATATGGGTTTTGAGCCCTAGTCACATTAGTTCTGCTCGTTTTGAGTTTGACTCTGTCATTTATTCTTTTTTTTTTGGGGGGGGGGGGTGTCATTTATTTATTGATACTGATTTGTAGTGGTTGAATGCTTGGTAGATTATTTTATTCTAATTTTGTTCATTTTTGGTTTAATGGAGTTCTTTACTTTTTTTTTAAAGTTTTATTTTGTGGAAATAGTTTTTTTTTAAATTAATTTCTGTTCGTTTTATATTGACATAGTTTTTTTCAGGGAAAAAGTAAATAATGGTTTGAATCTTTCTGGTTTTCAAACAGTTCGTGGTAACGAACTGTAAGTAGGGAAAGACCCGGCTCAATAGTAACTAAAACTCAGAAAACTATATGCGTCTTGAACAGTCTTGGAAAGTATAAACAACATCAAACTGAATATTTGATGTATAATGCTATTAATTGTTGACAGTTCCATCAGTTCAAGAATTTATTCAAATGTAATTTTATTTTTATTTTCAATTCCGTAACAACTGGAAAAGAAAATATTTGTAATATAATTTGTTTTCAGTTAAGTGCTAATGACACAGTAGGCTTTTGGTTTATATTTACAGTTAAGTAAGGGGGCAGTATCCAAACTCTTGTTTATAGTGAAACTATATTCGTCTTTAACAACTTTAAAAAGAGCAAATAAATTAAATTGAATATTTGATGTAGTAATGATATTAATTGCTGAAAGCTCATCAGGTCAAAATTTTACTATAACTTAAATGTTTATTTTCAACATTAAGAGCAAAAGAAAATATTTGTCATAATATTGGTTTTCAGTAACACGCCAATGATGCAGTAGGTCTTAAGAGTTTTACAGAGAGAGAAGGAGGCGATACCCAAACTCTTGTTTGTTGTGATTTTTGCTCGTTTCAAGCTTGAATTGCATATTCAATTGAAGTTTCACTCGTTTTAAGAGTTATTTATTCATTTACATTAATATCTATTATATGTTTATTTGTATTGATTGTTTATTTAATTTCTGATCGTTTTAAGTTTCATTTATAGTTCAATAGCAAAATATTTTTTTTTCATTTTAAGTTTGATTTTTATATTCAATCTAAGTATAACTCGCTTTAAGATATATACATTCATTCATATTATTATTTGTTGTATGTTTTCGTGTGATTGTTTATTTAATTTCTGTTCGTTTTTGGGTTTCATTTATTCTTTAGTAGTAATTTCTGGTCGTTTTGAGTTTGATTTTTAACAGGTTTTGTATCTGCTGAGCTCAAGTTTAAAATGACCTTTACTTTTCTTTGAAAAACTTATTTTTCGGAATTTTTTTTGATTAATTAAAGAAAAAACGTATTTTCAGACGAAACAACCATTTAGAAACTGCCAAATTTTCACTTAGTTCTTATAAGACCAGTAATTATAGTTTTGCTATATTTTTTACGCTATTAAACTTTCAGCGAAAGTTTTAACTTACCTTAAGATTTAACTGTGGTTCCTCCTCCTCCCTGCCCTCATCTAAGGTGATTCTGATTAATGAACAATTCTTCAGGGCTTGTTTTGTTTTGACGGGCGTTTTCTGGCTGAAAAACCTCTTCCTAGCTAATTTATCTACTATGGGCTGCCTCCCCGTAGTAGCATAATATTTGTAGTCATAAATATATAATGAGTCGGAGATAATAGGCTTGAAACCTCTGTGCAGGATTTGGACTCCTGTTGATAGAAGAGCATCACCAATTGCTGAAACCATGTTGTGACCCAGATGGGCCCAGGATTGCACAAATTCTCCATTTATACTGGAGGTCCCAGGGACTTCTTCCTGTCCGGTTCTAAGCCGGCTTAAGCACTTCGATGTAGACTTGAGAAGATATATGATCCCCGCCCTTTACTGGTATTCGGGACCATTGCTTTTCCTGATGCCAAATAATTTCGAGGATTTAAAGAACATGAAAATTGGAACTTGGAATGTTACGACGTTAAAAAATGAATATCGTTTTGACATTTTGACTAACAAATTCAGACGATTCGAACTGGACTTGTTAGGAGTTTCAGAAACTCATATACCAGGGGAAGGAAGCATGAGATTAGGTGATATAGAAATTGTTTACTCAGGCAGGAAGGCTGGGATACATAAACAGGGAGTAGGGCTCACGATGAAAAAGGAAGCTGCTAAGTCCTGTTTAGGCTGGTAAAGCATTCATAATAGAATCCTAATAGATTATTTTATGACTAGAAAGTTCAGGGTATCAGTTATAGTAGGATATGCCCCTGTAGAACCGACTGACGGAGATACTAAGGACTCGGATGAATTTTACTTACAGTTACAAGAGCAAATAGACAGGGTCCAAAGTAGAAATATGATGTTTTTACTAGGAGATTTTAACGCCCTGGATGTTTAATAGACAGGTGAAGGGGCTTGTATAAGAATTTTCTGAGTGATAGATCGTATGAAAAAAAAGGAATGTAAAGTAAGTGGAGAAAACATTAAAATATGAACTAAGGAGGTCTGATGTGGAGGCCATGGATAAAATTACTGAGGATCTGGAAGATGCAGCTTAACGGCATAATAGTAAAACATTGTACTGGCATGTTAATAAATTGAGAGGAAATAGTCAATTGGGACTTGTCCCAGTTAAAGATAGGAAAGGGGTCACAGTTTGTGAGAAGGAAAGAGTTAAAGAGAGATGGGCTGAACATTTTGAGAATTTGCTAAACTGAGATACAGTTGCAGGACAAGATATAGAGGAACATGGAAAAGATTGGGATACCTTGGATGTGAAGAAAATTAGTTTTTGAGGAAGAATTAGTGAAATTACTAAAAGGATTAAAAAATAATAAGGCTCCGGTTGCTGATAGTGTGGCAAATGAGTCAGAGGCAGCGCTATAGCGTTGCCTATAGTAAAGGCCATACGTCTCCAGTGCTTTATTAATCATTTATTTATTATTATTTTTTCCCAGATGCACTACATATGGAAGAGGTCGTCGTATAAACTTCAAATGGGGCTCATTCGATTAGAAATCGAGAGTTCTAGTGCCCTTTTTGAGGGTCAAAAGTGATTGAAAGGCAACGAACACCCCTTCCACGCCTACCATTTCCCCAAACACATCCAATCAAAATTTTGTTCTATTTAGTTGATTTCCTGATATAAATTATGTTTTTGAGGAGGAAACTTCCCCACAGCCCTCAGGGTAAGGGTTAAAAGTAAGCCCTGAGGGCATATAAACTTCTTATAGAAACTTTGTCGTAGAAACTTCAAAAAGGGCTCATTCGATTGGAAATTCAAAGGACTAGTGCCTATTTTAATACTCGAAAGTGATTGGAGGACAACTAACCCCCCTCTCACGCCCACCTTTTTCCCAAACATATCCAATCAAAATTTTGAGAGAGCCATTATGTTCAACGTGGTTGAAAATTTTGGAAATTAGATTTTTGAGGATGACAACCCCCCTCCCCCCACAGGCCTCAGGGAAGTTGTTGTAAGTTATGCCCTTGGGGCATATAAGGTTCTTATGAAAGGATTGCTCGTATAAACTTCAGAGAGGGCTCATTTAATTGAAAATTGAAAGTTCTAGTTTACTTTTTAAGCGTCGAAAGATATTACAGGGTAACCAGCCCCCTCTTCCCCACGCCCTATTCCCCCAAAATGCATCCGATAAAAATTTTGAGATACCTGTTCTGTTAAAAATAGTTCAAAGATCATACAACAAAAACTTTGGTGTCGACACAACTTTTCCAAGGCCCGAAGGCAGGCGTTGTAAGTTATGCCCTGGGGGCATATAAGGTTCTTATAGAAGGTATGCTCGTATAAACTTCAAAGAGAGCTCATTTGATTGGAGATTGAAAGTTTTAGTTCACTTTTTAAGAGTCAAAAGAGATTGGAGGGCACCTATCCCACCCCTCCACGACCTTTTTTTTCAAACCCATCTGATAAGAACTTTGACAAAGCCATTTTGCAAAAAAATAGTGAAAAGACCATATAACGAAAACTCCCGGGTCGACACAGTCTCCCAGGGCCCGAAGGCAGGCGTTGTAAGTTATGTCCTTGGGGAACATATTGTTCTTATGGAAGGGAAGCTCGTAAAATTTCAGAGAGGGCTAATTTGATTGGAAATTGAAAGTTCTATTTCAGTTTTTGAGATTCAAACGAGATTAAAGGACAACCAAAGAAGCCCCTCTCCCACGCCCCTTTTTCCCGAATGCATCCGATAAATATTTTGAGATAACCATTAAGTTAAAAATTGTTCGAAAGTCAGATAATAAAAACTCAGGTGTCGACACAACCCCCAGGGTCCAGGGGCAGGCGTTAGAAGTTAAACCGTGGGCCATATATGGTTCTAATGAAAGGGATACTCGTATAAACTTCAGAGAGGGCGCATTTGATTGGAAATTGAAAATTCGAGTTCGCTTTTTAATAGTAAAAAGAGATCCGACGGCAACTAGCCCCCCCCCCCCACGCCTTCTTTGTCCAAACCCATCTTATGAAAATTTTGAGTTAGACATTTTGTCAGAAAATAGTTCAAAGGTCGAATCAGGAAAACTCCAGTGTCAACACAACCCCCAGGGCCCGGGAGAAGGCGTTCTAAGTCATGCCCTAAGGGCATGCATGGTTCTTATGAAAGGGATAACTTCAACTGGGAGAATTATAACTCGTTTAAACTTCATAGAGGGCTCATTTGATTTGAAATTGAAAGTTCTGGCTCAATTTTTAAGATTCAAGAGATTTTTGGGCACTTAGCCCCCCCTCCCCCATGCTCTTTTTCTCCAAACCCATCTGCTACAAATTTTGAGATAGCCAGTTGTTTAAAAATTGTTCAAAAATTAGATAACAAAAACTCCTTTGGCAGCACAACCCCCCAGGACCCAGGGGGTAGACGTTGTAAGTGTTGTCCTGGGGGCGTGTATGGTTCTTATGAAGGGGATGCTCGTATAAACTTCAGAGAAGGCTCATTTGATTAAAAATTGAAAGTTCTAGGTCACTTTTTAAGTGTAATAAGATATTCGAGGGCAACTAGTCCCACCCCCAACACACCCTTTCTTCCCCAAGCCTATCCGATAAAATTTTTAAAATAGCTAGGTCATTAAAAATAATTCAAATGTCAGATAAGAAAAACTCTTGTGTCAACGCAACCTCCCATGGCCTGGAGGCAGGCGTTGTAAGTAATGCTATGGGGGCAAATATCGTTTTTATGGAAGGGATGCTTGTATAAACTTCAGAGTGGGTTCATCTGATTGGAAATTGAAAGTTCTCTTTCACAATTTAAGAGTCAAAAGAGATTGGAGGGAAACTACCCCCCCCCCCCCTCCACGCCCTAAATGCGTCAGATAAAATTTTGAGATAGAGACTTTGTTAAAGATAGTTCAAAGTTCAGATAACAAAAACTCCGGTGTCGACACAGCCCCCAGGGCCCGAGGATAAGCGTTGTATGTTATACCCTGGGGAATATATGGTTGTTATGGAAGGGATGCTCGTATAAACTTCATAGAGCGCTCATTTGATTGGAAATTGAAAGTTGTAATTCACTTTTTAAGAGTAAAAAGTGATTTGAGGGCAGCTAGCCTCCCCCCACACTTCACCTTCTCTTGTATAAAGGAAAAAACATACAACAAGTAACAAAATAAAACAATAAGTAGATCTTAAACCGAGTAATGTTTAGATTGAATATGAAAATCAAGCTTAAAACGAAAAAAAATTTTGCTATTGAACCATAAATGAAACCGAAAATGAACAGAAATTAAATAAGTAATCATGGCAAACAAACATACAATAGATATTAATGTAAATGAATACATAAATCTTAAAACGAGTGAAACTTAAATTGAATATTCAAATCAAGCTTGAAACGAACAAAATCACTACAAACAAGAGTTTGGGTATTGCCTCTTTCTCTCACTGTAAAAGTCTAAAACCTACTGCTTCGTTAGCGCTTTACTGAAAACTACATGCGTCTTGAATAGTCTTGGAAAGTATAAACAGAATCAAAATGAATATTTGATTTATAATTATATTAGTTTTTGAAAGATCCATCAGTTCAAGAATTTATTTCACTCTAATTTTATTTTCATTTTCAATACTGTAAGAACTGGAAAAGATAATATTTGTAATAATTCGTTTTCAGTGAAGCGCCAATGACGCAGTAGGCTTATGGTTTTTTTTATCAAACAGTTCGTGGTAACGAACTGTAAGTAAGTAGCGACCCGGCTCAATGGTAACCGAAACTCTAGAAAACGGTATTTTGATATAAATAGATGCATCAAAAGAATCAGATGTTAATGCTGATCTCGCCTATATAAGATTCATCAAGTTTAGTCCTACCCATCAAAAGTTACGCGCCTGAAAAAATTTGGCTGATTTTTGAAGAAAGGGGGAAAGACCTCTCAAAAGTTATAGAGACTTAATGAAAATCTCACCATTATAGTCCGCCTATTAGAAAACCCTATTTTATATGTTTCGAGATCCTATCTATAGAAAAGTAGACTTTTGCATTTTTTGCTAGAAGAAAGATCACAGGTGCGGGTGCGATTGTTTTTTTTTCCCAGGGGTGATCGTATCGAACCAGTTGTCCTAGAATATCGTGGAAGGGCTCATTTGAATGGAAATTAAAAGTTCTAGTGCCCTTTTTAAGTGACCAAAAAAATAGAGGGCAACTAGGCCCCCTCCCACGCTAATTTTTTCCCAAAGTCACCTGATCAAAATTTTGAGATAGCTATTTAACTCAGCATGTTCGAAAATATTATAAGTATGTCTCTTAGGATGACTTAATCCCCCAAAGTTCCCGGGGGGCAGGCTGAAAGTTATGAACTTTACCCAATGTTAACATATAGTCTTGGTTACTTGGAAGTATACCGACTTTTTCAGGGGAGATTTTTCCTCGTAGTGGGGGGGGGGGGGTCGGGGGCTATGTGGGAGGATCTTTCCATGAAGGAAGTTTTCATGGGGGAAGGGACATTCCTATGAAGGGGACGCCGGACTTCCCAGCATTATTTAAAAAAGATCAGAAATCTAATATAAAAAACAAGTATTTCAACTGCAACATCAGCAACATCGAAACTTTAAACGAACAGAAAATATTACATATGTGATTGGGGTCGCCCCGTAGTCAATGCCTCGCTCTTTAAGCCAAAGATTTTTTTAGTACTTTCATAAGAGCTATTTATCCTAATTAACGGCCTTTGTGATTAAGCGGTCATTTTTAAAGAATTGGAACAAAATTCGAACTTTCGCTTCAAGAGCAAGGTATTGACTAGGGGTCGAACCCCCTAATAAACGTATTAAAAATATATGAATATAGAAGTTCGTTACCTAAGTTAATTCGTAAGTTACGTATATTTATTACTAATAAAAACGTTGGCAAATAAAATTAATCAAGTTTCGAGAAAGCCATTTAACTAAATAAAAGTAAAATTAATATGAAAATTTTGATTTAATTATTCATGCACGGTGAGCCAAGATCAAAACCTGCATTTATTCAAAAAATTTTCAAAAATTAAATAAAAAAAACAAGTTTTTTAAAGTGAAAGTAAGGAGCGACATTAAAACTTAAAACGAACAGAAATTATTCCGTATATGAAAGGGATGGCCCCTCCTCAACGCCTCGCTCTTTACGCTAAAGTTTGACTCTGTCTCACAACTTTATTTTTTAAAACAATAAAAAACTTTAGTGTAAAGAGCGAGGCGTTAAGGAGGGGACAGTCCCTTTCATATACGGAATAATTTCTGTTCGTTTTAAGTTTTAATATCGCTCCTTACTTTCAGTTTAAAAAAATAGTTTTTTTTTATTTAATCAAGGAGGCACACTTGTGCCTCTATAAAGAGGCGACCCACCACAATGTTAAGCGATTTCAGGTCCTAGAGATCGTAGAGAGACGACGGTTATCGCATTTTGTAGCCCAAGCTCAAACTAAGAAACTTGCAAAATTTCATCCTCCTCCGACTTTATCTTCATGGTGTAAACTGGGCCGGAAGTTTCGACCCTCCCACCACAGCCCCCCTTTAACGTTGTCCGATTGGGTTGAAATTTAGAGGTTAAGTTTTTCTGGGGCCTGGGAGTTTATCCTCGAAATTTCAGCTCAATCCAATCACTCCTTCCCTGTTTTCAAAAAACCAAATATAGCCACTTAAAATTCATCATTTCTTTTTTTTTCTTAGCCACGCCTACAGGCCACAGTTGGCAACTGATCCGGGTGAATGAGGACTCATTTGAAGCAGAATTCGACCTGTTAGGGCCTTTTGATATTTTCAGACCGAAAAAATTATCCCCCGAATTTACATTTACGAAAAACCTCGTTTTCCTATAAGAACCCGCTATAAGCGGGCTAGCCCGCGAAAACGCGGGCTCGTTTTCCTATAAGAGCCCGCAAGCGATTTCCGGTCCTAGCGGTCGCAGAGAGACAGCGGTAATCGCATTTTGTAGTCCAAGCTGAAACTAAGAATAGTGCAAAATTTCACCCCCCTCAGACTTTATCAAGGAGGCACACTTGTGCCTCTATAAAGAGGCGACCCACCACCATGTTAAGCGATTTCAGGTCCTAGAGGCCGCAGAGAGATGGCGGTAATTGCATTTTGTAGCCAAAGCTCAAACTAAGAAACGTGCAAAATTTCATCCTCCTCCGACTTTGTCTTCATGGGGTAAACTGGGCCGGAAGTTTCGACCCTCCCACCACAGCCCCCCTTTGACGTTGTCCGATTGGGTTGAAATTTAGAATTTAAGCTTTACTAGGACCTGGGAGCTTGTCCTCGAAATTTCAACTCAATCCGATCACTCCTTCCCTGTTTTCAAAAAACCAAATATAGCCACTTAAAATTCATTTCTCTTTTTTTTTTGTTATCCACGCTTACAGGCCACAGTTGGCAACTGATCCGGGTGAATGAGGACTCATTCGAAGCAGAATTCGACCTGTTAGGGCTTTTTGATATTTTCAGACCGAAAAAATTATCCCCCGAATTTACATTTACGAAAAACCTCGTTTTCCTATAATAGCCCATGTTAATTTTTCCCACCACAACCCCCCTTTAACGTTGTCTGATCGGGCTGAAATTTATAGGATAAGCTTTCCTGGGGCCTGGGAGCTTATCCTCAAAATTTCAGTTCAATCTGATTACTCCTTCTCTGTTTTCCAAAAACCAAATATCAAGTTTTGTGGGAATTTGCTTTGCGAAAAAAGATTCCATTTACTAAAAAACAATTACAATTGTGGCTCATTAGTCCTGCGGTTGATACTTCAGAATTTCAGGCGGATAACTCTGGTTCGATTCCCTGGCCGAGCAATTTTTTTATACACTGAATTTAAACTTTAAAAAAGAAACTCAGTTTCTTTTTTAAATTATTTGAAAAAAATTACGTTTTCTAAAGAGTTAAACAGGCTGAGTTACAAGGTCGACCCTTAAAACGTACAGGGATTAGGAGGCACAGTTGGGGGGCTGTTAAAGAGGCTGAGTCGCAAGTTCGAACCTTAAAAACGTACAGGGATTAGGAGGCACCCTGTACGACGTGATTTGAGTATTCAGGAATTAAAAGCCTTAACACAAGAATGTTCAAGAGCAGGGGGTTTGGGGGGCGGCAGCCCCCCAACTTTAACTCCTGACACGATCAGCTAACAGTTAGTCAAGCAATAATAAGTAATAAACTGTACAAAAACGTGCAGAAATTATTTGAAAAAGACTACGTTTTCTAAAGAGTTAAAGAGGCTGAGTTACAAGGTCGAACCTTAAAACGTACAGGGATTAGGAGGCACAGTTGGGGGCTGCCGTCCCCAAACCCCCGCTTTCGCAGCCTTTAAATAAAAAAAAGTTTTTTTAAACTGAAAGTAAGGAGCGACATTAAATCTTAAAACGAACAGAAATTATCCCGTATATGAAAGAGGCTGTGCCCTCCTCAACGCCTCGCTCTTTACGCTAATGTTTTTTATTGTTTTAAAAAATAAAGTTGTGAGACAGAGTCAAACTTTAGCGTAAAGAGCGAGGCGTTGAAGAGGGCACAGCCTCTTTCATATACGGAATAATTTCTGTTCGTTTTAAGATTTAATGTCGCTCCTTACTTTCAGTTTAAAAAACTTTTTTTTTATTTAAAGGCTACGAAAGCGGGGGTTTGGGGGCGGCAGCCCCCCAACTGTGCCTCCTAATCCCTGTACGTTTTAAGGTTCGACCTTGTAACTCAGCCTCTTTAACTCTTTAGAAAACGTAGTTTTTTTCAAATATTTACAGTCAAGGAAGGCAGCAGTATCTAAACTCTTGTTTGTAGTGAAGCTATATTCGTCTTGAACAACTTTAGGAAGAACTAATAAATTAAACTGAATATTTGATTTATAATGATATTAATTGCTGACAGCTCAGCACTTTAAAATTTTACTATAATTTTTAGTGTTTATTTTCAATATTAATTACAAAAGAAAATATTTATTGTAAAATTGGTTTTCAGTAAAGCGCCAAAGGCGCAGTCGGTTATAGACGTTTACAGTGAGAGAACGAGGTAAAACAGAAACTCTTGTTTGTAGTGATTTTTGTTCGTTTCAAGCTTGATTTGCATATTCAATTTAAGTTTGACTTGTTTTAAGATTTATTTATTCATTTATCCAAGATTTATTTATTTATTTAACTGGTGAAAGTGTGAACAGAATGAATGAACGGTTAGAGGATTTGCGATTTCAAGGTGCTAGAATAGGTTTGAAAATTAATGTTAAAAAAACTAAGTCACTAAGGCAAGGAATAAGTGAAGATGAAAAGGTGAAGTTGGGTAATGAAAAGATTGATCAGGTGGACAGCTTCACTTACCTTGGTAGTATTATTAGTAAAGATGGTTGGAGCAATGAAGATGTAAAAATAAAGAATAGCCAAGGCTCATGGTGTTTTTTTCAGAGTTAAAAAAAGGAAGAATAGGAAGATAAGTCTGCATACCAAGATTGGAAGCCACCGTGATGCCAGTGGGCAAATATGGTTCAGAAACATGGGCGCTCCAAACAAAAAAACGGAGGTAGATTTGCTAGATGTTTTCCGGAGAAATTGCCTACGGGTAGTTTTGAGTACCCGGCTTACTGACTGTATTTCAAACAGTAGGCTGTACAAAAAATGTGGTTCAATCCCGCTTTCTGGGGCCATAATGAAAGAAAAGTTGAGGTGGCTAGGGCACATTGTGCGTATGAAGGATGACAGATTGCCGACGATTGTCCTTTTCGGCCAACCGTCTAGGGTTAAGTGAAATTAGGTCGTCCTCATCTGGGGTGAGAGGACGTTATGAAGATATAATTAAAGAAAATGGTATCTTCCTGGGAGGAGTAAAAAGGGTGGCTTTGAAAAGATTGGGATGGAGGAGGAGCGTGCGTAACTGTGTTTGCCTCAGGCGGCTTGGTGCTGTTTGGAGTTGTTGTTAGTAATATATATATATATATATATATATATATATATATATATATATATATATATATATATATATATATATATATATATATATATATATATATATATATATATATATATATATATATATATAAATATATATATATGCGCCCCTTGCGCTCCAGTGCAAGGGGCCGCCCTAGTGGCGGACTTGCGATATTCGTTGACGACAGTATCGACTGTCGTAAACTTGAGTCGTGCGATTTCTACCTAGCAGTCGAGTTCCCTGGCCCCAGTGCTTTCACGCTGGTCAATGTCTACCTACCAACTAACATGAACACGGACCTCAGTGAAAAACGGTATGCCGAGGCTTGTGGTCAACTCGGAAAACTGCTCCACAAACTGGGGAATTCGCGGATTTTAGTCGGCGGTGACTTCCAGTGTGACCTTCTCTTGAAAGGAAAGTTACAAGACGTTCTTGTGACATGTATCCCGATTGAATGTACTCTTTACACTAAAGATCAAAACTTTACGTTCATTCACAACTCAGGAAGCACAAGCAATATTGATCACGTCTTTTCAAACTTCACTATCCCCTTGCCTATACAGGTGGATTAAGAGCATACAGCAAGTGACCATCTCGGGCTCAAGTTCCGTGTTCCTTTTAGTCGCGCAGTGAAATCAAGAAATCGAGGTTACATAGAAAGACGCGAGTGGAAAAAGATTAATATTGATCTGTATCAGTCGACCTGTGACGAAATTTTAGGCAAAATAAAAGTTCTATTTCAGCTTCTGGTCAATGGGTGTGATGACAAAATCGCACTCAACACATATTGTGCTGAAATCACCCACGCGCTGAAAGTTACTGAGTCTGCATCTGTACCTAGTGCAGTTATTAAGAAAGGTACTAGGAAAAGGGGATGGAGCGACCATCCTTACGTGAATCATGCTAAAAGGAGGTCTAAGATGTGGTACTCAGTGTGGCGCGAATCCAGCAAGCCTAGGTCAGGTACTGTTTTCAATCTCTTTCGTAAAAGAAAAAGAGAATACAAAGCATGTGTGGATGAGCTTAAAGTGGAGGAAGCAGAAACTACTTCGAAAGAGGCTATCCGCGACCCGCAAAATATGTCGAAAAAGTTTTCAAGTAGTAGAGTGCAGCCAAAGCATTGTGCCACAGTACCTGAAGAACAGTTGTTAGAACATTATTCGAAGGTTTTCGGGTCAAAAAATATTCCTTTGGAAAAAGATTATGATGAATCGTTAAAATCAAGTCTTGATTCGCTTCTGAAACAGAGAAATTATTTTGTGGTTTCTAAAAATAATCTTTCAAGGGCTGTTAGCCAGTTAAAGCGTAACAAGGCTCCCGGTTTTGATGGTGTTAGTTGTAATCATCTATACAATTGTTCCCCGCTTTTGCTTCATCATATGCAACTACTCTTTCAGATGTGTATAGATAGTGCGACCGTTCCTAACTCGTTCTGTACCGGGGTTGTTTCAAGTATCCTCAAGAAAGGAAAAAACGCGAATGAGTGTGGAGGCTATAGGCCTATTACTGTCTCAAGTACGCTGAGCAAAGTGTTGGAAAGATTGGTTCTTAGCGAAATTGCATCAAAATGTGTTATAGACCACAGACAGTTTGGATTTCGAAAATATCTCAGCTGCGCTTTTGCCCATAGACTTCTAAAGCGTATTCTTGCTAAAGCTGAACTAATCGGGTTGTCCGTGTATGTATGTACTGTCGATATTTCTGCTGCATTTGACTCAGTCATCCAGTCCGCCGTCTTCCAGACCCTGCTAGATGCTGGCTTGAACACCCATATAGTAGCTATGTTATCCTATTGGTACTCTAATAGCTATATAAGAGTGAAACTCGGACTTGAAAGACTTAGTGCGCCAGTTAAACTAAATAGAGGGCTTCGACAAGGCTCAGTTCAAAGTCCAATATTATTTAACACTTTGACTTCTAAGGTTACAAAACAAATCTCTGGTGGGCTTAGCCTTGATCTTTGTGATCTGAGTCTAATAAGCTATGCCGATGATTTACTTATGTTGAGTTTTTCGCTGAGTCTATTGCAGGATAATTTAGATAAGCTTGTATCTGGCTATAGAGCTATTGGTCTGCAAGTTAATGGTAAGAAAACTGAATTTCTGGTTTTCAACTCAACGAAACGGGATGCACCAGAACCAACTGTTTCAGTAGACAGCGCTACTATTGCACCGTCTTCGTCGCTTAAATACTTAGGTCTTTTGTACGGTCGAGATAAGAAAGCAACTAGAATTCTTTGCCTTGACACGCTTATGTCAAACCTACGAATTAGCTATGCTAAACTGGCTCCCCTGAAGTATTCATACAATCGGCAAATTCTGGCGAGGCTATATAGAGCGGTGGCACTCCCACATATTCTTTACCTGTCCCCTGTATTGGGAATGGTTTACGGAAACAGAGCGACTAAAGGCTAGATCTGCGTTCTGCAAATATTTAAAATTTCTGTTACGAGTACCGCTGTTCGAGAGAAATAAATTTCTCTTGGACAAGTATCTTATTCCAGAGCCTCGTGAAGTTGTGGTAACGCAGGAAACCAATGCTAGAAAAGGTGCACTGGAGCACCTTTACGATTTCCTTCCGTTGCACGTCATGTACGAGCTGTGAATGTATATAGTTTATATAATTTAATCGTTTATTTTTGAAGTAATTTTTTTTTTTCTTTTGTTTTTCCCTTACTCCGCCATGTTTTTGTTTTATTGGTGGGCTAAAAGAAACTATCTATCTATCTATCTATATACATATATATATATATATATATATATATATATATATATATATATATATATATATATATATATATATATATATATATATATATATATATATATATATATATATATATATATATATATATATATATATATATATATATATATTATATAGTTGTGTTATTGTTATATTACAAATTGTATTGTCTTATTATAATCAATTAAATATTCTTACATTATATTGTCAAAATTATTTATTCAGGTTTGCTAACACAAGGCTATACAATGTTATACAAATGTCCTTACAATATTATTGGCAATAGAAATCATACATAAATAAGCGAAAAAAAAGGCTTACCTTACTTGTTTAATTGAAATTTATCTCCAGACACCCAAAATAAGTATTTTGAATAATTTTGCAGATCAAATGTTTGAGAAATAACAAAAAAATCAGGGATCCTCAGAAGACCCCAGCTCGGTAAATAAAGTTCACAAGATAGGCTTGGTATGTAAAGGGTTAAAATACTTTCAGCGTACTGATTTATTACTTATAATTAAAATCAAACTTAAGTCAGTAAAATCACTTCTGTTTCAGTGCCACTAAGCATAAATGGGAGGATCCATTTGGTAATTATTTTTGGTGCAGAATAGTAGTAAAAAGAAATCAATAAAATTACCTTTGCTTCAGCACCCCAAGGTATAGCTGAGAGGATGCTTATAATCCAAATGGTAATTATCACACGAGTTGCTCTGATGAGTTTGCTTCTACCTCTTGCACGCGTAAAATAACAAATTGCCATATATCTTTCGGTTGTAAATGCTACTATTGTCAATATAGAAGCATAAGTACATGCTTCTGGAATGAGATAACGTAACAAGCAAAGTGTTTCACCAAGATTCCAGGGGTATTGCTGCCAAAAAGCGTATAATTCCAATGGTATTGCTGGAAAATTGTACGAATCTTATTTGTGGTAAATCATGTGCAAAAACACTATTATTATTTTTTCAACTGAATCTGTAATATTTAGGTGCTATATATTCCTTTTTGTCTCAAAATTGTTACTTACTAGGATCCTAGAACCCCGCCTGTCCTAGGCTCTTCTAGAGATTATAATTTTTTTTTTTTTATCATAGGCAGCGCGCTAGCGCTGACTAAGTAAAAAACGATGTGGGCACATTGTGTTGTTTTTTTTTTTGTTTTTGTTTTATCCATACCCGGGCACTTCGTATCGAAACAGCTGTCGTATAAAGTTCGAAAAGGGCTCATTTGATTGAAAATTGGAGTGGCTAGTGCCCTTTTTAATAGTCGAAAGTGATTGGTGGGCAACTAGCCCCCCCCCCCACGCCCATCATTCCCCCAAACACATCCAATCAAAATTTTGAGATACCCATTTTGCTCAGCTTAGTTGATTTCCAGATAGAAAATATGTTTTTGAGGAGAACACTTCCCCACAACCCTCGGAGCGAGGGTTTTAAGTTATGCACTGTGGGCATATAAGGTTTTTATAGAAGGCGTCGTCGTAGAAACTTCAAAAAAGGCTCATTAGATTGAAAATTCAGAGGGCTAGTGGCATTTTTAATAGTCGAAAGTGATTGGTGGGCCACTAGCCCCCCCCCCACGCCCATCATTCCCCCAAACACATCCAATCAAAATTTTGAGATAGCCATTTTGCTCAGTGTAGTTGATTTCCAGATAGAAAATATCTTTTTGAGGAAGACACTTCCCCCCAACCCTCGGAGATTGTTTTTTAATTTATTCCCTAGGGTCATATATGATTTTCGTAGAAGGTGTTTTCATAGAAACTTCAAAAATGGCTCATTCGAATGGAAATTCAAAGGGCTAGTGCCCGTTTTAATATTCAAAAGTGATATGAGGGCAACTAGCCCCCCCCCGCACCCATCATTCCCCCAAACATATCCAATCAAACTTTTTTGATAGTCATTTTGTTTAGCGTAGTTTATTTTCTGATAGAAAATTTATTTTTGAGGAGGACACTCTCCTACAGGCCTCAGGGAAATGGTTTTAAGCTATTCCCTTAGGGCATATAAGGTCTTTAAATAAGGCATTTTCTTAGAAAATTCAAAAAAGGCTTATTCGATTGGAAATTCAAAGGGCTAGTGCCATTTTTAATAGTCAAAAGTGATTGGTGGGCAGCTAGCCCCCCCCCCCCCCACACGCCCATCCTTCCCCCAAACAAATCCAATCAAAATTTTGAGATAGCCAGTCTGTTCAGCGTAGTTGATTTCCAGATAGAAAATATATTTTTGAGGAGGACACCCCTCCCCAACCCTCGGGGCAAGGGTTGTAAGTTATGCCCTGGGGGCATATAAGGTTTTTACAGAAGGCGTTCTCATAGAAAATTCAAGAAAGGCTCATTTGATTGGAAATTCAAAGGGCTAGTGCACTTTTTAATAGTTGAAAGTGATTGGACGGCAACTAAACTCCCTCTCACGCCCACCTTTTCCCCAAAATCAAAATTTTGAGATAGCCATTTTGTTCAACGTAGTTTAAAGTTCTGGAAATTAGGTCTTTGAGGATGACAACCCTTCACAGCCCACAGAACAAGGATTGTAAGCTATGCCCTGGGGGCATAGGAAGTTTTTATAGAAAGTGTTGTCGTAGAAACTTCAAAAAGGGCTCATTCGATTAGAAATAAAAATGGCTTGTGCCCTGCTTAATAGTCAAAAGTAATTGGAAGGCAACTAACACTCCATCCACGCTCAATTCTGGCATTGGAAAGAAGAAAGCCTTTGATATATGGAGAAGTTATCCTGATGCAACTGACGCGTTCTTGGATTTTTCGTCTGCTTCGACTGCTACGAGACCACGATAGCAAGAGCTACTGGAGAAATTCATAATTTTATGCTCGTAGCATAAGTCCAGGGTGTTGATGAAGCGAGAAAAGTGCTTTTTGGCAAGGGACGGCAGATTGACCGCATCCCACCAACATCCGGCGCCCTTCTTCAGCACGCCAGACGTGCCCACTTTCAGGCTGGCCGAATTTGGGAAAGAGGAGTAGACCCCATCTAGAATCCCCCCCCCCTCTGAATTTGGATGGAAGCTCGTAAATGATGAGTGGCATCCTGTCTGGACATCGCTACCCGACGCTTCCAAGGCGTGCAAAGAACGGGTCATATGTTGTTGTATCAAAGGCTTCACTATCATTCACTAATCTGTGTGCCTGTAATGGAGCGTGCTACAGGTCTGACGAAAGCAACGAATAGGCTGCTGATTCACAGCATCAACTGCGTACCATTTTTCTTTTTTTTTCTTATTTTAACCTTTTTTTATTTCTTCCTTCAGTGATTAAAGTGATATCTTTGAATAAAAGTCATAGCAGTGCAATTGACTCTTAAAGGAGGGGAAGCGAGGGGGAGAGGCAGTCGTAATTTTACGCGTCACAGCTGTCATCCTCGGTTTCCCTTGTCCAGGTTTTGCCACCTACTCCCAGTAGAGTCATCATAACCGCTATAGTCAAAATTGAAAAGAAACTAATTTTGGCATCCCCCCCCCCTTAGGCTACCCCTCTTTCCCCTATCCAGGATATTGGATGTAATACTGTATCACTCGATCTTGAGAATGCCTCCTGAAATGGCAAGAACAAACTTACAGACAGCAGATCAGAAATTTTCCTTCTTTAGCATTTCCCCCGGGAGAAATATTTACCCCTCTTTCCCCCCTCCCAGGACATCCTCTGCATTTTGACCATGGCATTAAATTAGTGACTAAATAAGATTTAATAAACAAACCGAATACCAATTTGAAATAGGCAAAAACAAATATTTCCCGTTTCCCCCGTGTTGGGTGAATTTCACCCCCTCTCCACTCTCCCTTTAATGGTGGGACACCCCACCTTTTCCATCACTTTGCTTCAATTTCTGTTTAATACCGAGTATAAACACCGAATATCAAGCTAAAATAGGGAAAAAGAATTTTTTTTGGCTCTTCCCCCTTTTGGGTGACTTTTACCCCCTGTATCCCGCTCTTAAGGAGTTCAAATCACTTGTGTCCCAGTCTCATTCCATAGAGCACATCAAACTTCCCCTGTGGACCAACTTTCACACTTTTTTTCCAAATTTGCACAAACCTTTGACTAAGCGACTAGACCATGGAGAGGTTTCAAGCTCCTGTCTGCAAAAATGTGGAATTTGTATTTTTTTGCCAGAAGATCACGGATGCGTGTTTATTTGTTTTTTCTTTGTTTTTTCCCCAGGGGTTATTTTATCTACCCAGTGGTCTTAGTATATCGCGGGAGGGCTCATTCGAACGGAAATTAAAAGTTCTAGTGCCCTTTTTAAGTGACAAAAAATAGAGGGCAACTAGGATCCCCTCCCACGCTCATTTTTTCCCAAAGTCATCCGATCAAAATTTTGAGATAGCCATTTTGTTCAGCATGTTCCAAAATGTAATAACTATTTCTTTTAAGATGACTTAATCCTCCCAAAGTCCCCAGGGGAAGGGCTGAAAGTTATGAACTTTACTCAATGTTTATATACAGTATTGGTTATTGGGAAGTTACTGTATTGAAGATTAAAAGTTTTTTAATAACAAACACCAAATTACTGGAAACATCAGTGCCGGCCGGAATTATTACGGATTCTGACAACGTAAAATTTATGTATCTTGGGACTAAACAAGCCGAATCGGCGGGTCAAACATATTGGTCCAACACTAGGATACTTACATCAGTTAAAAAGCTGCCATTTCATATGCACTGTAATGTAGGTAATACATATTGCTGCATACACTGAGAGCAGACACTAGGATATTTTAAAACTCCATCGGGTATCTCTTTGATAGTATATATGCTCATCACTAAAGTATTTTGTTTGTAATGTTTTGAGAGTTCTTCCGAGTAATTTTGATCTGAAGTGGAGAAAATAATATTCAAGGTAAGGATTAATTTCACATATAAGACTCCTGGAATCTTAAAATAAATATTTACTGGACCATCCAACTACGCTGAAAAAATTGCCCATTTAAAAATTTAGATTGGATGTATTTGGGGAAATGATAGGCGTAGGGGGTAGCTGTCCTCTGATCACTTTGACCCTTAAAAAGTTCACTATAACGTCTGATTACCAATAGAATGAGCTCCTCCAAGGTTTATACGACCACCCCTTCTATAGAAACCTCATATACTCCTATGGCATAGCTCACAACCCTTGCCGGGAGGGATTTGAGGGGGGAGAGGAATTTTAATCCTCAGAGAAATAGTTTCTGGACCATTCACCTTCGTTAAACAAAATGGCTATCTTAAAAAGTTTTATTGTATGTCTTGAGGAAATGATGGATATGGGGAGGGGGAAGGTTCCTTCCAATCACTTTCGACTATTAAAAAGGGTACTAGCCCTTTCAATTTCCAATCGAGTGAGCCCTCATCAAAGTTTCTACAACAATTCGTTCTATACGAAGTGCCCCGGTAAAAAAAAAAATGAATAGTACTTTGTCCTCACATCGCTCTTTAATTAGGCAGCCAGATTGCAGTGCCTATGATTATCAAATTTGGATGCGTTTTAATGACTCAAGAGAAGCCAGACCACAGTAAGTGAGGGTAGTGCCCTTTTGATACCGTCTCTTTAAGGAAAGAATATGGTAGATGAAGCCCAGGGGACCTGGAACCGATCAACAATATATCCTTTAAAAAGAAATTTTTAACGACATTCAAGTATGGTTTTTTTGTAACAATTAATTTTAAAAAACTTTGTCCGCAAACATGTTTCTTAAAGAAATATAAAGAGCTTCATAAAACCAAAAATGAGCAGAAATAAAGTCAAATAATCTTCAAAGTAAAAAACCATGGAATCTAATAAAAACAAAGCAAATAGATATAAAAATTTTGTTCCATGAAAAAATTAATAAAAACAAACATGAATTAATTTGAAAAAAGCTTTTTCCACGCAAAGAAGTCAAAGAAGAGCAAAGAGCTCCATTAAACCAAAAATGAGTAGAAATAATTTCAAATATCTTTTTTAAGCGTAAAACTACCACAAATCACCATCAATAAATAAATTCAACCCAAAACGAACAGAAATTACAATACTTAACCGACTCAAACTCAAAACGACAAAAAGTTAACATGAGTAGGGCTAACAATACCCACGCCCTCTCAAGACAAGAACATAGTTTACACTTTACTGAAAACAAAACACGTTTTAAAAGTTTTCACTTTTTTGACTTTAATAAATAAAGAGGTATTGAGACTTTAAGGAATAATTATCAGACTATGTATACTAATCTGAAAATCCACGGTTTTGTTTCTGAAGTGAAAATTACATTCTGGTCTAGAGAAGACACGGGGGCTCTCAGCCTCCTTTTGACTTTTGCTCATTTTGTATTAGACTAGGTTATCTATTGTAATTTCCGTTCGTTTTGGAATTCATTTATTTATTAAAGGTGATTTGTGGTAGTCTTACACTTGGAAGATAATAAAATCTGTCCTGACATTAAACAAAAATTCTGACATTAAAAACCAAGTGTCTAGAAATTTTTGATCTATCAAAGTAAATTCATGCCATTTTTTCCAGAGAGCATGAGTTTTGATATTGGATATCAGGTATCAGAAGATTTAACAGCTATATCGGAAGTGCGTCTGAGATTCGAGTTGAGTGACATTACACCGACATCCTGCAAGTTACAAGCATGTTTCACTCGCCATGAAAGCACGTTTTTCTTAGCTTGTTTAAAAAGTCAGAACGAGTCGTATTTTCTCCTAGCAGACTTAGTGAATGCTGTGGCTAATGAGTGTCGGTTCAAAGAAAATGCGGAGAAGATAACATCTATTGGCAAGTAGCTCGATAGTTCTGCGAAAACTCGCTTTCATAAACCATTTGAAAGGCAGCCTTTTAAACGGACTTTTGTGAAGCAGTCGGAAGTTCCTTCAGTGGCAATCGACATTCTAATTTGTTCTGCGAAGAAAAGTGAGTATCCCACCTGTTTGCTAAACTTGATAAAGTTTTTGTACAAAACAAGATGGATGTCTTTATTTGTCACAGATGATGAACTAGCAAAGATGGCTTCTAGCCTTAACTAAGGGGTCTATCAGACTTCTATTGGCTCAAAAAGACTTAAATCGGTACCAAGTCAAGTACCATATGAGAAAACGAGCCCATGCTATTCTTCAGAAGAGACAGTCGAACAGGAGCAAGCCGCTACTCTCTGTTTAGAATCATCCTTCAACGAATCATACAGAGAGGATAAATCAGGAAAGAAGAAAAAGAGAATACCATTGAAGAATAAAACCGGACTTGCTGTGAGAAATATAAGAATCCTGCAAGCAATCCCAGGAATATTTGCTGCTCGACGCAGGCTACTGCCGTCTAAGGCGGACAATATTTGTAGCATTGCCTCATTTCGGGGGTCATGCCTCTTTAAACCTGTTTCAATAGAAATGATGAGGTAGAAATATGGATCAGAGTATGAAGAATACAAGAATCTTGCGACTTTTCTACACGAAAATCACAACAGTCTATTTAAGGAAACTGATTCGAGTTTGTCAGTGTGCACCAAGGATAACCCTTTAGACATCTATTTGTAAGACCCAATTGCCATGACCTGCTTTAAACAACTCTTTCTCATTCAGTATGCAATTGACAGAATTTTTTACAAAGTAGGATTCAGAGAAAGGAGTACATCTAAGGAGTATTCAGATCTTTTCTTGCCACTTAGAGAAATGATAGAAAGCTGTGCCAATGACATTAAAATGACTGTTGTGAAATATAGAAAGCTGTTTCTGCTATCAGTCTCGTGAAACAACATAAATCAGATGCGCAAGACTTGGGAAATCCAGCTTCTCGGTGAATATATCAAGACATGGGTGAATGTCAATGAGACTATGGGAGTTATGGGGAGACTTCGTATTCTGGCCTCTCGAGCAAGGGTCGAGTCATTGATCAACACTGCAGTGGAAAATGGAAAAACGGTCAAACGACTCTCTAACAGAAGCTGATTGCATTGTGGTAGCCAACACTAATCAGCATGCCAAGATTAATCAGGTGAGAAAAGCTGGAATGTCCAATGTGGAATACTTACACTCAGTTACAGTTGCGACGGTCTATGAGCCTAGCTTAGATGCAAAATGCTTTCCTTTGCACCCTGTGTTAGAGCTGAAAGATATTGATCCCAAGTTTTTGGTTCAGAGTGATTCAGCTTTATATTGGATGGCAAGGTTCGCAAAATCTCAGCTCGAATTTTTCGCTGATTTGTAAATGCTAAAATTAGAACCCGATAAATCAAGACTTTCTCAGCTGCTAGGTAAATTAAAACCAATAGTACACTGTCCTACTTCGAACTTAAGAACTGACGAATAATTTGAAGAGACGGAAAATATTGAAGAGCTAGAGGTTTTATATGCCGGTGATACCAACGTTACCACAGATGAAAGTGACAACATAGATGTTGAATTTCAGTGCAGCCATTCAATAGACCTTGACTCCGAAGATTGTTCAGACAAAACCGAAGAATCGGAAGTTGACTCATCTTCAGCAATATTCAGGGGATTGTATTTCAGCTTGCGAAAGATCCATGATGTTCCTGATGATCATAAAATCATGAAAGTTCCTACTTATAGAATATAGAATTGAATTCCTACACATAGAATTGAATATGTTTTCCAGAGCATTTCGACTGATCATGAAACATTTCGAAGTATGGATAGAAAGGAAGCCAAAGATCTAGAAGGTGTTGAATTCGAGAAACTCTTAACTGTAGATAAGAAGCTCTATCAAGTAGCCCAAAAGAAAATATCGTTAGGAAGCGAGGGCCTTCTTCTTATCCCTCCGCTTCTCGGTGCTTTTCATTTGCAGTGGAATATAGTGAAGATAGTAATGTCCGTTTTTGACGAAGCGGGACTCCGGCAATGGTTTGTTGGGGTTGGATATTTCGATGAAAAGGAGTATACGTTCATTAAGGAAGCTAAAAATGTACATAGGGCACAGTACTGTCTAGAAGAACTGTGGTTTAACCTCCAGATTGAGATGATTCATCTCTTTGTTACAGAGGAAAATCTGTGTCCTTTAGATCTCCAGTGTCTATTAGCAGACTTGGACGAATTTTACAGAAAGTTTGAAGGATGGCGAACTAGACGAGGAAAAGCTGACTGTCATTTCCCTCTTTGGGGCATTTTTTTCTATGAGTCTGTAATGTCAGCTATGGCTTCATGGGGTTCAATACGAACGGAGAACTGACATCTGTACATGGCTAGCATGAAAACATCTGAGACTGGAATCCCTAGATTTTTATCGAAATTTTACAGTTTGAAACGCCCTAACTACCAAGAATCCGTTCTTGAGCAGCTGCGTGACATCACATCTTTTTCGTCTTAACTGAAAGAAAAGTGTAGGCAAGGAGTTGGCTTTGAAACCGATCTGGCAATGATGGAGCTAGCGCATCCGTGGGGTGTCTTCTCGAAATGCTAAATAAGGACCTAAGACAAGGCACTAAACGACTCTTAATCCAGGACCTTAGAGGAACTAAGATCTTACAGGAATACTGCGATAATTCCTTAATAGATTCATCTTTCCGCTAGCTAAGGGTGGTATAAGAACATTTATTCTTGTGTCGGACAAGCATTGCTACCAATCGGGTGGAAAGATGTGATATGAGGATTAATTTTCTCAGTCCTTGAAGGTTATTGATAGAGAAATTAACGATTTTTTTCTGAAAAATTTCCTCCAATCAAGACATTAATGACTTCTCGTGACTTTCGTTATGGCCTGGTCTACGCTATGTGTGACCCTCTTCAGAAGAGGAAAAATGTTATTTTCAAACACCACGCGGGGATAAACAACGTGCAAGTCATCGTGAACGGCTATAAGCAAGAAACTGAACCATCAATTAGAGCCACAGCAATTGCTTTTCACGTCTCAAATAAAGGAGAAGTCTTCGTCGATAAAAAAAAAATCGAGTTTGATAACTGTTATGCAGAAGCAGACCAGAAAATTCATTTCTACATTTGGAGGATTGGCTCCAATTAAGATACGGAGCGTTTCCGTATTGTCACTAGTGATGCAGATGTCTTCCTTTCTTCGCTTCTAGTTCTTAGAAATTATAATGAAAAGTGTCCTGGCATCAATATTTCTATCGATTTCCTTGAAAACGCTTAGAAGCCCCTATACGTCAAGAATGTTTACGCAGTACATGAAATATTAAAAAAAAATAGTCCTTGACAATCGACTTTCTGCGTTTCAGTTTGCACCAGAGTCTGTTGTAACCAGTTTGGTGATAGGTGGAGCTACAGATTAAACGAATGATTTTCGGAGCTTTGGAATAGAACACTCTTTTAAAAACCTTTCTCGAGCACTTTCGAAAGGATATGGTCACTAGATACCCAGCCGGGGAAATCTTTATTAATAAGGACGCTTACGACGAGTTCCTTAACATGTTGCATATAGCCAACTCACGATACTTGTTCCCGGAAATTTCCCTAAAGCAAATGGAAGTCCGGGAGCTAGACAAATTTATCAGAAATATTATCAAAGCAAAAGAAAAAGCCGGACGAGGGAACAAGGACACTAAAGTGCAGCAAGTCATAGAATTCGTCAAGGAGGAAAACTATGACCTTGAAAAGGTTCGTCTTGTTCCCCTTCTTGATCCTCAGGACTACTTGTTTAGATTGGAGATTTGCTCTTACTTAATAGACAGAAAAGGTGATAAGGAAGCTAACGAATGGCTACAAATTCAATATAACTGAGGTTGTCATGTGTGTCTATTTCAATATCTTTATTGCGTCATATATGTAAGTATTACTCTTCAATTTCTGTTTTTATTGTAGAATCCATTAAAATTTTAAACTATTATGTCTTCTGTAGATGAAGGATAGTTTGGATGTAAGGAGAAACACTATGAGTGCGTTCCGACCCTTAACTGTAGTGGAGTAACCATTTGTTCTCACTGCATTTCCGTTAAAGGGATAAACAGGCCCAATGGCTAAACGTTCATGTATGAATATAAGTTTAACAAAATGTTGCCTTCTAAAACCATTAATTGTTATGGATCATTTATTTACACCCTAATGTATTGATATTCTTTCGATATTAATATTCTAATAATATTTATATTGCATGATTATAATAATATTATTGCATTATCATTACATATAATATTTTCATATTTATACTACTATGTATACATTAATTATTTACGGCACTATTTAGAGATTTGTTTAAGGATCTGATCACCCTTATGCAGAGAACCAAATTCACATGAATGTTATTTAAAGTGAAAAATATATAGCAACGACAACATTCAAACAGTTCGTGGTGACGAACTGTAAGTAAGGAGCGACTCGGCTCAATAGTAACAAAACTTCTAAAAAACGGATTTTTGATATCGATCGATACATAAGAAAATTAAATTATTATGCTGATTTCAAATACAAGAGATTCATAAAGTTTAGCACTACCCATCAAAAGTTACAGGCCTGAGAAAATTTGTCCGATTTTAAAATAGGGTGGGAGAAATACCCCCTAAAATTCAAGGAATATTAATGAAAATCACACCATCAGATTCAGCATACCAGAGAACTCTACTGTAGAAGTTTCAAGCTCCTATCTGTAAAACCGTGGAATTTTGCTATTTTGCCAGAAGACAGATGACGGATGCGTGGTTGTTTTTTTTTCAGAGGGGATCGTACTGAAATAATGGTCCTAGAAGATCGGGTGTAAGTTTTCCAGGAACAGTTGAACGATTTTCAAGAACAGTTGAATACTAAACTAGAGAGTTTAAAATTTGACAAGGTGGAAGATGGATGGAATATTTTTTTAAGAGCGTTACTGAAACACGAAGGCCACACAATTAGAACAGGAGGTTTTTTTAAGAGTGCTAACAGCATTAGCGTAGAGAGAAAAGTATTAAAGAGGTGGCAACCCTTCATATACGGAATAAATCTTCTAAAATTAATATGCAAATTTGGTTTTGATTTTTCACGTATGGTGAGCCAAATTAGAACCTGCATTAATTGAAAAACGTTCAGAAATGAAATAAAAATAAAACAAGTTTTTTTAACTGAAAGTAAGGAGCGACATTAAAACTTAAAACGAACAGAAATTATTCCGTACATGAAAGGGGTTGTCCCCTCCTCAGCGCCTCGCTCTTTATGCTAAAGTTCTTATTATTTTAAAAGTAGAGTTGTGACCAAGAGTCAAACTTCAGTGTAAAGAGCAGGGTGTTGAGAAGAGAACAGCGCCTTTCATAAAGGTAATAATTTCAATTTGTGTTAAATTTTAATGTAGTTCCTTACTTTCAGTTAAAAAAAATTGTTTTTTTCATGTCATTCAAAAAACAAAAGCCAATTGCCTACTGCTTACGCATAGCATTTGTTATTGATAAGTAAACAGAAATTTTCGGAAGGCGAATTTTCTCTGAGAGAATTTTCAGTGGTGGGGTGTGGGGAATGCCCCCTCTAAATACTTTACTCTTGACGTTAAAATATGACTTTGGGTCCCAATCCCTTACAAACCACAAATGAAACACAAGGTCGTTAAGCAAGAATAAGATAGCTTTTTGAATATTCTAAATAACGTTAGCGTAAAGAGTGAGGTATTGTGGAGGGGGTATCCTCCTCATATAGGTAAAAATTTCGGTTCGTTTAAGTTTTAATGTTGATCCTTACTTTTATTTGAAAATAGCCATTAGTTTATTTTTTTTAATCCGGAAGCTGAGCCCGTGTATTTTCAAATCTAGATTTTCCTGGTAGGCATTTATGTCATCGAAGTTTTTTTTATATTATTCTATCTTATTTTTTTATGTTTTCTTATATTTTTATATTATGTTTGGAAATAAAATTGTGCAAAGTGCTCGTTAATTACGATTTTTGTTACTGAACTTTTGCAAAGCGAAGATTTAATTAATTTTAGCAAAAAAAAAACGATCGGATATATAACAAATATAGAAAGTGGCGATATCGATATATCGTTTAGTAAAATTATCGCCCAACAATTCTAATTTAAAGCGACTCATCTTATCGTAAAAATAGTCCAATAACGGACTTGAAGTAAAACAGTAGCGCGCTTCGATTGTGTGAGGTAATTAGATGACCTTTGCATTCACTTTGTCAACCACAGTTTATAGAATTATCCAGTAAGTTTATCGCAGATCATTTCTGGTCTTCATTCTCGGTACGAACAAAAAGCTCCTCCCACTTCTTTCTGCATTAGCGGGTTAGTCTGTTTCCGTCAATCAATGAGAAATGGTTAGTAAGTGCATTATTCGTAATAGCGGGTTTCCACTTGTTTCGTGTCCAAGAGAAATCTGACTTGTCTACTCGTGAAAAGATTTAATGCCGCTTATGTTTCTATCTGCAAAAACGTTCTCTGGAGCACTCGCACCTTGGTCCGGGTTTTCATAATGGGTGAGATAGGGTATGATCATACTGCTAATTCTATAAACTGTGTTGTCAACGTAGCGTTAATCAGCGATGGCAAGGCGTCAGGACATCAAAACGTCAGGACTACCATCGTCAGGACATTGACAAAATCCGTCAAAATATCGACTAAAAATCCGTCAAAACATCGAAACGTTAGGACATCAATAGTCATAACATCGACACGTCAGGACATCGAGAGTCATAATCGCTACTCGTCAGAACGTCGATAGTCATAACATCGACACGTCAGTTCATCGACAGTCACAATCGCTACGCGTCAGAACGTCGACAGTTATAACGTCGACACATCAGTTCATCGACAGTCACAATCGCTACCCGTCAGAACGTAGCGATTCTGACGTCGATAGTCAAACCATCGACACGTCATAGCATCTAAAATTCTAAAACTTTAGTTTTTTGGGGTTTAGGGGGGAAAGGTACCTAGGTTAGGTTAGGTTATGCATCTAATATATGCTATGCTTTACCACCATCCCCCTGATCTGAAAATATTAAGCCGAAATTTGTTTCAAAATTATTATATACTTATTGCTATTATATAAACTTATATTTTTTTTTTCATAACAAAAATCTGTCAGAACCACTAACCGTCAGAACGTCGACAATTAAAAAAAAATTTAGATGTCATGACGTGTCGATGTTATGACTGTCGACGTTCTGACGGGTAGCGATTGTGACTGTCGATGTCCTGACATGTCGATGTTATGACTGTCGATGTCCTGACGTGTCGGTATTCTGACGGAATTTCCCTGTCGACGAAATGACGTTTAGTGCTTGTGACGTTTAGATGAAATGGTAGCTATCCACCAGCGATATGAGGGTAGAATGTGACGTAAATTATGCTAATAATGTACAAATTTGTCTTGAGGTTCTATCTATAACTGATTTTTGCAGATAGAAGCTTGATACAATAGGGTTCTCTGATGCGCTGAATCTGATAGTGTAATTTTCACTAAGATTCCATAACTTTTAACTGTTTATTCCTTCTTTTTTTGAAAATAAGTCAAATTTTCTAAGGTTTGTACATTTGATGGGTAAGACTAAACTTAATGAAACTTATATATGTGAAATCAGCATAAAAGTCCAATAAAAGTCCTAAATCATAAAAGTCAGCATAAAAGTCCTTTTAATATATCAATTGGTATCAAAATTCCGTTTTTTAGAGTACTTAGTCCGTAATGTTTTTTATAGTTTCGGTTACTATTGAGCCGGGTTACTTCTTACCTACAGTTCGTTACCCCCAACTGTTTGGTAAAATTTATTTTCGCTTTAATTTTTACTGTCATTGTTTACGTTCAATTAAAAAAAATAAATATCTTGCTTTTTTTTATCTTATACCCAAGGAACCTTAACTATGAAGGGGGATACTGGTCCCTCAACCGCCACTTTTCAAATTAAAGTACAACTCTTATATAGCAGTCTTTTTCAACTGAAAGTAAGGAGCAACATTCAAACTTAAAATGAACAGAATTATTATGTATATGAAGGGGGTTGCCTCATACTTTTGAAAAAAACTTCTTATTGTTCTAATTAAACGACCCTTGTGTTTCAGGAGTCGTAAAGTTTGACAACTCAAACTTTAGAGTAAAGATCTAGGTGTTGAAGAGGAGGCAACCCTCTTCATGGGGGTTGCCTGTTTTTTATCTGTTTAATTTCTCATCGTTTTTTAAATAATCCTGGGATATCTGGCCCCACCTCCACAGAGAAATACCCTCCCCACGGAAATACCCTCTAGACAAATTAATCCCGGTGAAAATTTACCCAGGAAAATTACCCTTAACAACTCCACGCGTAGAACTGAGACAGAAAAGAGAAAGCAAGAAATACAAAAAGAATTTTGGTTAGAAATTCTTGCACATTCCCCCAGTGTATAATTCCCCCTGACAAGTTCACCCCCTGGAAACTTCGCTCCCCATGGATAATTCCCCCGTGGAAAATCCCCCAGCAGAAAATTTGCTCCCGCCCTCAAATATATGCATGCTTCCCAATAAAAATACTATGCGTAAACAACAGGCAAATTTTATAACAAAGACCTTTCCCCTGGGGCTGTGTGTGTCTAGGGGGGGGGGGGTCAATATTGTATTCACAGGCATAGCTATTGGACCTTTCAACTATGAAGAACGAAATGTCTTATTCAAAATTTTGAGGGGGCTATTTTGGGGAAAAAAGGTGCGGGAGAGGGGGCCTGGTTGCCCTCCAATCTTTTTGGTCACTTAAAAAGGGTGCTAGAACTATTGATTTCCGTTTGAATGAGGCCTGTCACTATATTCTAGGACCAATTGGTTGAAACGATCACCCCTGGGAAAAAAAAAACAAAAACAAAGAACAAATAAACACACACCCATGCAGCAAGTCATAGAATTCGTCAAGGAGGAAAACTATGACCTTGAAAAGGTTCGTCTTGTTCCCCTTCTTCCGCGTGAGGAAATAAAACACAGACTGTTGATCAATTTGGATCAAGAAAAGTGGCTACCCTCAGAAGCATGTACTTTCCAGAAATTTCTTATGGATAAGTACAGCATTCAGGTTTGGCAAGACGCATATTTCGCCCACCGTGATACTCTTGATCTTCAGGACTAATTGTTTAAGTCCAATTCTTTTGACTTGGGGGACAACCGGATTGGAAATTTGCTCTTAGTTAAAAGACAGAAAAGGTGATAAGGAAGCTAACGAATAGCTACAAATTCAATATAACTCTGGTTGTCATGTGTGTCTATTTTAATATGTTTATTGCATCATATATACAAGTATTACTCTTCACTTGCTGTTTCAAACAGTTCGTGGTAACGAACTGTAAGTAAGGAGCGACCCGGCTCAATGGTAACCGAAACTCTAAAAAACGGGAATTTGATACCAATAGATACATCAAAAGGATCAGATTTTAATTCTGATTTCAAATATATAAGTTTCATTAAGTTTAATCTTACCCATCAAAAGTTACGTGCCTGAGAAAATTTGGCTGATTTTCGAAAAAGGGGGAAAGACCCCCTAAAAATTATAGAACCTTAATGAAAATCACACCATAATATTCAGCGTATAAGAAAACCCTGTTGTAGAGGTTTTAATCTCATATATAAAAAAATGTGAAATTTTGAATTTTTTGCAATAAGAAATAAAACGGGTGGGGTTTTAGTTGTTTTTTTTTTTTTTTTTTTTTTTTTTTTTTTTTACAGGGGTGATAGTATAGACCCAGGGGTCCTAGAATATGGCGGGGGGGCTCAATGGAATGGAAATTAAAAGTTCTAGTGCCCTTTTTAAGTGACCAAAAAAAATGGAGGGCAACTAGGCCCCCTCCCACGCTCATGTTTTTCCCAAAGTCACCCGATCAAAATTTTGAGATAGCCATTTTGTTCAGCATGGTCGAAAATATGATAAATATGTCGTTTAGAATGAATTGATTCACAAACGTCCCGTGGGTTTTTGCTTATTGTTATTAAATTTAATCAATGTTAAAATTTATTATTGTTTTTTGTTAATTATAAAGAATTTTTCATTGGAGATTTTTTCTGGTAGGTGTGGGAAGGAGAGGGTCGGGGGCTATATGGAAGGATCTTTCCATGAAGGAAATTTTCATTGGGGAAGGGACATTGCTATGAAGGGGGCGCCGGATTTCCCAGCATTATTAAAGAAAAAGATCAGGAATTAAATAAAAAAAACAAGTTTTTCAACTGATCAACTGATTGTGATTAAGAGGTCATTTTTAAAGAACTGGAAAAAAAATTCGAACTATAGTTTAAAGAGCAGGGTATTGACTAGGGGGCGAACCCCCTAATATACGTGTTAAAAATTTATGAATATAGAAGTTCGTTACATAAGTTAATTCTAAGTTACGTATATTTATTGCTAATAAAAACGTTCGTAAATAAAATTAAACAAGTTTCGAGAAAGCCATTTAACCAAATATAATATGCAAATTTTGTTTTAATTATTCATGTACGGTGAGCCAAAATCAAAACCTGCATTAATTCAAAAACGTTCAAAAATTAAATAAAAAAAACAAGTTTATTTAACTGAAAGTAAGGAACGACGTTAAAACTTAAAACGAACAGAAATTATTCCGTATATAAAAGGAGCTGTCCCCTCCTCAACGCCTCGCTCTTTACGCTAAAGTTTGACTTTCTCACAACTCTATTTTTTTAAACAATAAAAACACTTTAGCGTAAAGAGCGAGGCGTTGAGGAGGGGACAGCCCCTTCATAACCGAAACTCTATAAAACGGGATTGGCTGGGGGAGGGGCAGGGCCTATTGTTTACATAGAGTATAGGTTATTGCGAAGTATACAGACATTTTCCGGGTGGATTTTTCTGGTGGGGGGGGGGAGCTGGGGGAGGGGTTTACATGGGAGGATCTTTCCATAGAGGAATTTTGCATGGGGAAGGGAATTTTCATCGGCCATTTCATCGGCCATTTAGCAAAAGAAAAGTAAAATTTTTATGCAAATTTTGTTTACTTATTCAGTGACGGCGAGCCAAAATAAAAGCTGCATTAACTAAAAAACGATCAGAAATTAAATAAAAAAAACAAGTTTTTTAAACTGAAAGTAAGGAGCGACATTAAAACTTAAAACGAACAGAAATTATTCCGTATATGAAAGGGGCTGTCCCTCCTCAACACCTCGCTCTTTACGCTAAAGTTTGACTCTGTCTCACAACTTTATTTTTTAAAACAATAAAAAAACTTTAGCGTAAAGAGCGAGGCGTTGAGGAGGGGACAGCCCCTTTCATATACGGAATAATTTCTGTTCGTTTTAAGTTTTAATGTCGCTCCTTACTTTCAGTTTAAAAAACTTGTTTTTTTTTATTTAATTTATTGTAGAATCCATTAAAATTTTAAACTATTATTTCTTCTCTAGATGTAGGATAGTTTGGATGTAAAGAGAAACACTATGAGTGCGCTCCGACCCTTAACTGCAGTGAAGTAATCCTTCGTTCTCACTGCAGTTCCGTTAAAGGGATAAACAGGCCCAATGGCTAAACGTTCATGTATGAATATAAGTTTAACAAAATGTTGCCTTCTAACTGTAAAACCATTAATTGTTATGGATCATTTATTTACACCCTAATGTATTGATATTCTTTCGATATTAATATTCTAATAATATTTATATTGCATGATTATAATAATATTATTGCATTATCATTACATATAATATTTTTATATTTATACTACTATGTATACATTAATTATTTACGGCACTATTTAGAGATTTGTTTAAGGATCTGATCACCCTTATGCAGAGAACCGAATTCACATGAATGTTATTTAAAGTGAAAAATATATAGCAACGACAACATTCAAACAGTTCGTGGTGACGAACTGTAAGTAAGGAGCGACTCGGCTCAATAGTAACAAAACTTCTAAAAAACGGATTTTTGATATCGATCGATACATAAGAAAATTAAATTATTATGCTGATTTCAAATACAAGAGATTCATAAAGTTTAGCACTACCCATCAAAAGTTACAGGCCTGAAAATTTGTCCGATTTGAAAATAGGGTGGGAGAAATACCCCCTGAAATTCAAGGAATCTTAGTGAAAATAACATCATCAGAATCAGCGTACCAGCGAACCCTACTGTAGAAGTTTCAAGCTTCTCTCTGTAAAAACGTGGAATTTTGCTACTTTAGCCAGAAGACAGATCACGGATGCGTGTTTATTGTTCTTTTTTTTTCAGAGGGGATCGTACTAAAATAATGGTCCTAAAAGATCGGGTGTAAGTTTTCCAGGAACAGTTGAACGATTTTCAAGAACAGTTGAATACTAAACTAGAGAGTTTAAAATTTGACAAGGTGGAAGATGGATGGAATATTTTTTTAAGAGCGTTACTGAAACACGAAGGCCACACAATTAGAACAGGAGGTTTTTTTAAGAGTGCTAACAGCTGTAGCGTAGAGAGAAAAGTAATAAAGAGGGGGCAACCCTTCATATACGGAATAAATCTTCAAAAATTAATATGCAAATTTGGTTTTGATTTTTCACGTATGGTGAGCCAAATTAGAACCTGCATTAATTGAAAAACATTCAGGAATGAAATAAAAATAAAACAAGTTTTTTTAACTGAAAATAAGGAGCTATATCAAAACTTAAAACGAACAGAAATTATTCCGTACATGAAAGGAGCTGTCCCCTTCTCAGCGCCTCGCTCTTTAAGCTAAAGTTTTAATTATTTTAAAAACTAGAGTTGTGACAAAGAGTCAAACTTTAGTGTATAGAGCGAGGCGTTGAGGAGGGAACAGCATCTTTCATATACGGAATAATTTCTGTTCGTTTTAAGTGTTAGTGTCGTTCCTTACTTTCAGTTAAAAAAAATTGTTTTATTCGTGTAATTCAAAAAAGAAAAGCCAATTGCCTACTGCTTACGCATAGCATTTGTTATTGATAAGTAAACAGACATTTTCGGAAGGCGAATTTTCTCTGAGAGAATTTTCAATGGTGGGGTGGGGGGGATGCCCCGTCTTAAATACTTTGCTCTTTACGTTAAAATGTGACTTTGGGTCCCAATCCTGTACAAACCACAAGTGAAACACAAGGTCGTTAAGCTAGAATAAGATAGCTTTTTGAACGTTCTAAATAACGTTAGCGTGAAGAGTGAGGTATTGTGGAGGGGGTATCCTCCTCATATAGGTAAAAATTTCGGTTCGTTTAAGTTTTAATGTTGATCCTTACTATTATTTGAAAATAGCCATTAGTTTATTTTTTTTTAATCCGGAAGCTGAGCCCGTGTATATTCAAATCTAGATTTTCCTGGTAGGCATTTATTTCATCGAAGTTTTTTTTATATTATTCTATCTTATTTTTTTATGTTTTCTTATATTTTTATATAATGTTTGGAAAAAAAATTTTGCAAAATGCTCTTTAATTACAATTTTTGTTACTAAACTTTTGCAACGCGAAGAGCTAATTAATTTTGGCCAAAAAAAAAAAAAATAGATCGGATGTATAACAAATATAGAAAACGAAGACATCGATATATCATTTAGTCAAATTATCGCTCAACAATTCTAATTTAAAGCGACTCATCTTATCGTAAAAATAGTCCAATAACGGACTTGAAGTAAAACAGTAGCGCGCTTCGATTGTGTGAGGTAATCGCCAATAGGCAGTTAGATAACCTTTGCATTCACTTTGTCAACCACAGTTTATAGAATTATCTAGTAAGTTTATCGCAGATCATTTCTGGTCTTCATTCTCGGTACGAACAACAAACTCCTCCCACTTCTTTCTACATTAGGTGGATATTCTGTTATTATCAATCAATTAGAAATGGTTACAAAGTGCTTTATTCGTAATACCGGGTTTACCCTTGTTTCGTGTCCAAGAGAAATCTGACTTGTCTACTCATGAAAAGATCTAATGTCGCTTATGTTTCTATCTGCAAAAACGCTCTCTGGAGCACTCGCACCTTGGTCCGGGTTTTTATAATGGGTGAGATAGGGTATGATCATACTGCTAATTCTATAAACTGTGTTGTCAACGTAGCATTAATCAGCGATGGCAAGGCGTCTGGACATCGAAACGTCAGGACTACCATCGTCAGGACATTGACAAAATCCATCAAAATATCGAAAAAAAATCCGTCAAAACATCGACACGTTAGGACATCAATAGTCATAACATCCACACGTCAGGACATCGAGAGTCATAATCTCTACCCGTCAGAGCATCGACAGTCATAACATCGACACCTCAGTTCATCGACAGTCACAACCGCTACCCGTCAGAACGTCGACAGTCATAAAATCGACACGTCAGTTCATCGACAGTCACAATCGCTACCCGTCAGAACGTAGCGATTCTGACGTCGATAGTCATACCATCGACACGTCATAGCATCTAAAATTCTAAAACTTTAGTTTTTTGGGGTTTAGGGGGGAAAAGGTACCTAGGTTAGATTAGGTCACGTATCTAATATATACTATGCTTTACCCCCACCCCTGATGTGCAAATATTAAACCGAAATTTGTTTCTAAATTATTATATACTTATTGCTATTATATAAACTTATATTTTTTTTTTCATAACAAAAATCTGTCAGAACCACTAACCGTCAGAACGTCGACAATCATAACATCAATACGTCATAACATCTAAAAAAAATTTAGATGTTATGACGTGTCGATGTTATGACTGTCGACGTTCTGACGGGTAGCGATTGTGACTGTCGATGTCCTGACATGTCGATGTTATGACTGTCGATGTCCTGACGTGTCGGTATTCTGACGGATGTTCCTTGTCGACGAAATGACGTTTAGTGCTTGTGACGTTTAGATGAAATGGTAGCTATCCACCAGCGATATGAGGGTAGAATGTGACGTAAATTATGCTAATAATGTACAAATTTGTCTTGAGGTTCTAGCTATAACTGATTTTTGCAGATAGAAGCTTGATACAATAGGGTTCTCTGATGCGCTGAATCTGATAGTGTAATTTTCACTAAGATTCCATAACTTTTAACTGTTTATTCCTTCTTTTTTGAAAATAAGTCAAATTTTCTAAGGTTTGTAACATTTGATGGGTAAGACTAAACTTAATGAAACTTATATACGTATGTGAAATCAGCATAAAACTCCAATTCCTTTAGTATATCAATTGGTATCAAAATTCCGTTTTTTAGAGTACTTAGTCCGTAATGTTTTTTATAGTTTCGGTTACTATTGAGCCGGGTTACTTCTTACCTACAGTTCGTTACCCCCAACTGTTTGGTAAAATTTATTTTCGCTTTAATTTTTACTGTCATTGTTTACGTTCAATTAAAAAAAAATAATATCTTGCTTTTTTTTATCTTATACCCAAGGAACCTTAACTATGAAGGGGGATACTGGTCCCTCAACCGCCACTTTTCAAATTAAAGTACAACTCTTATATATCGGTGCTTTTACAAAATTAAATAAAAAAACAAGTTTTTTCAACTGAAAGTAAGGAGCAACATTCAAACTTTAAATGAACAGAATTATTATGTATATGAAGGGGGTTGCCTCATACTTTTGGAAAAAAACTTCTTATTGTTCTAATTAAACGACTCTTGTGTTTCAGGAGTCGTAAAGTTAGACAACTCAAACTTTAGAGTAAAGAGCTAGGTGTTGAAGAGGAGGCAACCCTCTTCATGGGGGTTACCTGTTTTTTATCTGTTTAATTTCTCATCGCGTTTTAAATAATCCTGGAAAATCTGGCCCCACCTTCACGGAGAAATACCCTCCCTAAGGATAGATCCTCTGGACAATTCAATCCCGGAGAAAATTTACCCAAGAAAATTACCCTTAACAACTCCACGCGTAAAATTGAGATGGAAAAGAGAAAGCAAGACATATAAAAAGAATTTTGGTTAGAAATTCTTGCACATTCCCCCAGTGTATAATTTCCCCTGACAAGTTCACCGCCTGGAAACTTTCCTCCCCATGAAAAATTCTCCCGTGGAAAATCCCCAGCTGAAAAGTTGCTCCCGCCCTCAAATATATGCATGCTTCCCAATAAAAATACTATGCGTAGAAAACAGGCAAATTTTTTAACACAGACCTTTCCCCTGGGGCTGTTTGTGTTTAGGGGGGGGTCAATATTGTATTCACAGGCATAGCTATTGAACCTTTCAACTATGATGAACGAAATGATCTTATTCAAAATTTTGATCGGGCTATTTTGGGGAAAAAAGGTGCGGGAGAGGGGGCCTGGTTGCCCTCCAATCTTTTTGGTCACTTAAAAAGGGTGCTAGAACTATTGATTTCCGTTTGAATGAGGCCTGTCACTATATTCTAGGACCAATTGGTTGAAACGATCACCCCTGGGGAAAAAAACATAAAAACAAACAACAAATAAACACACACCCGTGATCTTTCTTCCGGCAAAAAGTGCAAAATTCTGGATTTTGCAGATAGGAGCTTGAGACATCTATAGTAAGGTTTTATGATACGCTGCATCTGACGGTGTTATTTTCATTAAGATTAAATAAAAAAACAAGATTTTTTTAACTGAAAATAAGGAACGACGTTAAAACTTAAAATGAACAGAAATTATTCCGTATATGAAGGGGGCTGTCCCCTCCTCAACGCCTCGCTCTATACGCTAAAGTTTTTTTATTGTTTAAAAAAATAGAATTGTGAGAAAGTCAAAATTTACCGTAAAGAGCGAGGCGTTGAGGAGGGGACAGCCCCCTTCATATACGGAATAATTTCTGTTCGTTTTAAATTTTAGCGCCGTTCCTTACTTTCAGCTAAAAAAACTTGTCTTTTTTTTTTAATTTTTGACGATTTTTGAATTGATACAAGCTTTTACATTGGCTAATTGTATTTGGATAACGACAAAAAAAAGTGCGGGTTAATTTTACTTTTATTTGGTTAAATGACTCTATCGAAAGATGTTTAATTTTATTTACGAACGTTTTTATTAGCAATTAACGTACATAACTTAATAAATAACGTGCATTATAACTTTCTATAATCGTATATTTTTAACACGTATATTAGGGGTTCGCCCCCTAGTCAATATCTTGCTCTTTAAGCTAAAGTTCTAATTTTTTTTCCAATTCTTTAAAAATGACCCCTTAATCACAATCAGTTGATCAGTTGAAATCAGTTGAAAAACTTGTTTTTTTTTATATAATTTCTGATCTTTTTCTTTAATAATGCTGGTAAATCCGGTGCCCCATTCATAGAAATGTCCCTTCCCCCATGAAAACTTACTTCATGGAAAGATCCTCCCATATAACCTCCGACCCCTCCCCCCACCTACCAGAAAAAATCCTCCCCGAAAACGTCTGTATACTTCCCAATAACCAATACTATATGTTAACATTGAGTAAAGTTCATAGCTTTCAGTCCTCCCCCCGGGGACTTCGGGGGATTACGTCATCTTAAAAGACATTGTTATAATATTTTCGACCATGCTGAACAAAATGGCTATCTCAAAATTTTGATCGGGTGACTTTTGGAAAAAAATGAGCGTGGGAAGGGGCCTAGTTGCCTTCATTTTTTTGTAACTTAAAAAGAGCACTAGAACTTTTAATTTCCGTTCCAATGAGCCCTCCTACGATATTCTAGGACCACTGAATCGATACGATCACCCCTGGGAAAAAAACAAAAACAAAAAAAAACAAATAAACACGCATCCGTGATGTTTCTTCTGGCAAGAAATGAAATACTCCCCTTTTTTGTAGTCAGGTGCGTGAAACCTCTACAGTAGGGTTTTCTGATACGCTGAATATGATGGTGTGATTTTCATTAAGGTTCTATAATTTTTAGGGGATCTTTCCTCCCTTTTTTTCTAAAATCAGCAAAATTTCCTCAGGCACTTAACTTTTGATGGGTAAGACTAAACTTGATGAAACTGATATATTTCAAATCAGCATAAAAATCTGATTCTTTTGATCTATCTGTTGGTATCAAAATTCCGTGTTTTAGAGTTTCGGTTGCCATTGAGCCGGGTCGCTCCTTATTTACAGTTCGTTACCACGAACTGTTTGATTCCATGACTTTTAACGGGCGTTTCCTTTTTTTTCGAAAATAAGGCAAATTTTTGCAGGCTCGTAGCTATTAATAAGTAAAACTAAACTTAATACAACTTACACATTTAAAATCAGCACAATAAAATGATTCTATTGATATATCTATTGGTATCGAAGTTCTGTTTTTTAAGAGTTGTAGTTACTATTGAGCCGGGCTGCTCCTCGTTACCACGAATTGTTGAAAAGTATATTCAAGGTAATTGCTTTTGAAAATAAAATGATAATTTTAAAAATAAACAAAAATAATAATAATAATAAAAATAATAATAATAATAATAATAATAATAATAATAACAATAATAATAATAATAATAATAATACTAATAATAATAATAATAATGTATTTTTAACCCATATCATATACAAAAATGATAATTGTGGAGTATAAAGAAAAAAGTAGATAATACACTAAATACATTAGTACATAAAACTTAAAAACGTCGCAAGAGCAGAGTAACTACAGAAAAAAAATGTCCAAGATACAAAAAAAAGAAAAAAAAAAAAAAAAAAAAAAAAAAAAAATATGACAAAAGACAGACCAAGACTTCATACAGCGGACCAGGACTTAATGGAAAATCATTTAAAAATTTAGACCTTCATTTTGAAATGTTTAAATATTAACTGTTCATGAATATAACGAATTTATATTACTGCTGCGAAAAAAAAAGAAAATAAAACAAAACAAAAAACTACTGGAAACGAGTAAGGCCACAGTGGGCTGGCAGATACTTATATGTAGACTGGGGAAGTTTGCCTGCATGTTCCGTAAGCCTTGACCCAATATCCAGAAGACGGTAAACAGATATGAGATTCGATTTTTATACCATGGAGGCAGATACAATAGAAAGCGGGAAAACCGGAAATAATATGAATGAAGTGATCTGATGTCTTTTTGGTATAAAATAGGGTAAATTCCAGACAGAAACAAAACCGAATGATCTGTAAAAACTGAATATAATTTAGCATGAGACTTTCTATTGTATCTACCTCGATTTGCAACAATTTTAGAATAACATAACTAAATTTAATTCTTGCAATCAGCGACAACAAGCTTTCGGAAAGATTTTAGTGTTTTACTAACATTGATACCCAGCCACCGGAAAGAAGGAACCGACGGGACAGAAAAAGATCCGCAAACTAGTGGGGTCATATTATTTATTAAATGAGAGATACGCACATTTTAAAAGGCCAAGAGAAGGTCGAATAGTATGAAGTTTAGATGTAATTGTTGATACAGACAGGGAAAAGCCCCTTTTAGTCCTGCTGATGAAAAGGATATCATCTGCGTAGCAAGATAAGAGATGTTAACGGAATTACGAATGCAAGTGGGCAGGATAGAAGAAAGAACAGATGATATACAAAATTTAAAAATAAAAGGAGAAGGGACAGCACCCTGCCGGACCCCATGCCGCACTGGAATTTTGCTTTCGAAAATACTCCTGTCCATTTTAATCCGCAAAAAAGGATTTGAATACCAATATCTAAGAAGAATAACCAAAATGCTAATACTGTGACTAAAAAGGGAAAAAATAGCTTGGGAATGGGTAACGGTGTCAAAGGCCTTGGAGAGATCTAAAGCACATAAATGTAACTCGAATCCATTTTTAGTCGTCTCAGTAAGAACATTCGCCAAAGCTCGATGTGCTTGCTGGCAACCTACCCCAGCTGAAAACCCGATCTAGTTTTCACCGAAGTATGTGGAAGAGTTAACAGAAGGGAGGAGAAGATGCTCGAAAATTTTGCTTATATTGCAAAAAACCGTTATTGGCCTGTATGATGCACACTCAATCGAAAATTTTCCTTTTTTCAAAATTGAGGTAACTTTTCCGTACAAAAAACTTTCAGGCACAAACTACTACTACTACTAACAATTCTTCGCAGCACCAAGCCGCCTGAGGCAAACACAGCTACGAACACTCCTCCTCCACCCCAATCTATTCAAAGCCTCCCTTTTTACACCCGCCCACGACGTTTCCATTTCCTTTAAATCTTTCTTTATCACGTCCTCCCACTCCAGATGGGGACGACCTTCTTTCCGATTAGCCCTAGATGGTTGCCGAAAAAACAATCTTCGGCAATCTGTCATCCTTCATCCGCACAACATGCCCTAACCACCTCAAGCTTTCTTTCATTATAGACCTAGAAAGCGGTATTGAACCAATTTTTTGTATAGCCTATTGTTTGAAATACGGTCAGTCAGCCGGGTACCCAGAACAATCCTTAAGTAATTTCTCTGGAAAACATCTACCAAATCTTCATCCGCTTTTCGGAGCGTCCATGCTTCAGAGCCATATTTGACCACCGTCATCACTGCAGCTTCTAAGATTCTAATCTTGGTCTGCAGACTTATCTTCCCATTCTTCCAGACTTTTTTTAACTGTGAAAAAACACCCTGAGCCTTGGCTATTCTATTTTGAACATCTTCACTGCTCCCACCATCTTTACTAATAATACTACCAAGGTAAGTGAAACTGCCCACCTGATCAATATTTTCATTACCCAACGTCACCTTTTCATCTTCACTTATTCCTAGCCTTAGTGACTTAGTCTTCCTAACATTAATTTTCAAACCAATACTAGCACCCTGAACTCGCAAAACCTCTAAAACTTCATTCATTTTGCTCACACTTTCATCTAGGATGCTTAAATCATCAGCATAATCCAAGTCCAGGAGACTTTTTCCTCCCCATTTGATTCCGTGGTCTCCCATTGCCTTTCTTGTGCTCCTTAAGACAAATTCCATCAAAATTACCCACACGACAAAAGATATAGTATAGCACTGCTTAACTTCTAATTTAATGCTAGATCTGCTGTGAGTCTCATTTCCTATCTTAACCGCATGAGTTCTATTCACATGCATGGCATTAATCAATTTAATGCATTTGTATGTTATACAATGTAATAATAAAAACTTTATTAAAGCTCTTCTATCAACAGAATCAAACGCTTGCTAATAATCTATAAAACTGAGGACCAAAGGTTTTTGAAAACTTAGGCACTTCTCAATTATTAACCTAAGAGTGAAAATTTGGTCAACAAATCCTCTACCTTTTCTAAAACCGCACTGCTCTTCTCTTAAAACTTTGTCTACGGCATCTCTCAGTCTAAAAAGTGTCATATTACTAAGTAATTTACTACCTAGAGAGACCAGACTAATGCCTCGATAATTACCACACTCAATTTTATCACCTTTCTTATAAAGTGGCTTAATTAAGATTTTCCTAAAATCTTTAGGTACTTCCCCTTTTTTAAAAATCATATTCATAATCTTCAGTAGCTTATTTCTAACCTCAGAGCCACCATATTTAAGAAACTCATTTACAATCCAATCAGCACCTGGAGCCTTATTATTCTTTATTCCTTTTAGTACTGTTTCTAATTCCTCCTCACAAAACAAATCTTCCTTCACATCCAAGGTATCACAAACTCTTTCATTTTCCTCTATATTTTTTTCCTGCAACTCTATCTCGGTTAAGCAAATTCTCAAAATGTTCGGCCCATCTCGCTTTAGCTTTTGCCTTATCGCTAATTGCCACCCCATTCCTATCTTTAACTGGGACAAGTCCGGATTGACTATTACCTCTCAATTTATTAACGTGCCAGTACAATTATGCCGTCTAGCTGCATCTTCTAAATCCTCGGCAATTTTATCCATGGCCTCCACTTCACACCTCCTTAGTTCATATTTCATTGCTTTCTCCACTTTCTGTACATTTCTTTTGTTTTCATGTGATCTATCACTGAGATAATTCTTGTACAAGTCCTTTCTCATTTCTATTAAACTTAAAGCTTTTTCACTAATATTCTTAGCTGCAGTTCTCGCTTTCTTCACTAATACACCTTCAGCAACTTCACAAATTATTTTTCGAAAATTATTCCAACCATCTTCCACATTATCAAATTTTAAACTCTCAAGTTTAGTATTCAACTGTTCCTGGAAAGTTTCTCTCAAATTCTCATCCTGGAGCCTACTAACATCATAACTTCCCGGGAGGTAATTACCCTTCCGATATTTCAGCTTTAAATTAACCCTTGACACTAACATCTTTACTTTTAACATCAATAACATCACTCCTATATACCCTAGTATCTTGTATTAATCCTGCCAGTCTTCGGTTTACTATAACATAATCAATAAGGTTTGCTGTCTTACCATCACGTGAATACCATGTTAGCTTATGAGCCATTTTATGACCAAACACCGTATTGGTTATAACTAGATTGTTATACCTACAAAATTGCAAAAGTTTGTATCCATTACTGTTTTCTTTTCCTACACCAAATTTACCTAAGCTGGGATACCATCTATCCTTATTTCTACCAACCTGGGCGTTAATATCTCCCAGCAATAACATCATATTTCTACCTGGGACCTTGTCTATTTGCTCCTGTAACTGTAAGTAGAATTCATCTGAGTCACTAGTATCTCCATCAGTCGGTTCTACAGGGGCGTATACTACTATAACTGATACCTTGAACTTTCTAGTCATAAAATGAGCAATTAGTGTTCTATTATTAATACCTTCCCAGCCTAAACAAGACTTAGCAGCTTCCTTATTCATCATGAGCTCTACTCCCTGTCTATGTACCCCATCCTTCCTGCCTGAGTAAACAAATTCTATTTCACCTAATTTCATGCTTCCTACCCCTGGGATATGAATTTCTGAAACTCCTAATAAGTCTAGTTCGAATCGTGTGAATTCGTCAGTCAAAATTTTGATATGACGGTCATTTTTTTACGCTGTAACATTCCAATTTACAATTTTCATTTTCATTAAATCATTGGAGTTAGTTTCACCTCAGGAAAAGCAATTGTCCCGGATATCAGTGCAGGATGGGGATCACATATCTTCTCAAGACTACGCCAAAGTGCTTAAGACAGCTTAGAACCGGGCAGCAAAAAGTCCATGGGACCTCTATGAATGGAGGCTTTGTGCAATCCTGGGCCCATTATGGTCACAACATGGTTTTCAGCGCTTGGTGATGCTCTTCTATCATCAAGAGTCGAAATCCTGCACAGACAATCTCAAGCCTATTACCTCTGACTCATTATATATTCATGCCTACAAATTTTATGCTACTACGGGGAGGCAACCCGTAATAGATAAATCAGCTAGGAAGAGGTTTTTCAGCCCAAAGACGCCAATCAAAACATACCAATCCCAGAAAATTGTCCATTGGTCAGAATCCCGCGCGAATGCTGTGTCGTTTACAAGGCTATAATTTCCTCGAGGGGCGCCACTCCTCAAGTAGGAATAGAGTTGACCGCAAGGTCCCCTGTTTTGCAGGTACCCCGAAAGGGTTAAGGCAGCCCTTTGCAGAGGCCGTTGTCCTTAGATCTGGATCTTACGCCCTGCCACAGTTGTCCTCCTATAGAGGATCCTCCCGCGATGGAGTTCTGCATCACCATGCAATTTAACCCATTGCTGGGAGAAGGTTTGCAACTCAAGGAACTTGTGGATAAACCAGTGGACCCTTTTGAGTGAACATTTGAGGGGCCTTCTTCCTCCTCCGCCTGTATTTATGACACCGGGCAAGGGTGCCCCAGATTCTATTATGGACCCCCCGGGACAAGGTCCCCCTTGGTCCATGCCTCCTATGGAGGTACCCTACATATCTGTAGAGCGGTCCCCTATCGCCACCTGGGGACATGCTGAATGGCCTGGGGGAGGCCAGATAAACGGATCACATGTTTTGCAAAGGCAAAAACTCAGTGACATATTTAACTTACTACTTATAAATATACACAACTCACTGATTAAGCCTATATAAGTTATATACAGAAATATATAGCTCAGTGACCCATTCGACCTACTACTTATAGATATGTGTAACTCACAGACTAGGCCTACATATGTTATATACAGAAATATATAACTGAGTGACATATTTAGCCTACTACTTATAAATATGTGTAACTGACTGACTAGGCATATAAGTTATATACAGAAATATATAACTCAGTGACATATTTAGCCTACTACTTAAAATATGTGTAACTCACTGACTAGGCCTATATAAGTTATATGCAGAAATATATAACTCAGTGTCATATTTAGCCTACTACTTATAAATATATGTAACTCACTGACTAGGCCTATCTAAGTTATATACAGAAATATATGACTGAGTGACATATTTAGCCTACTACTTATAAATATGTGTAACCCACTGACTAGGCCTATATAAGTTATATACAGAAATATATAACTGAGTGACATATTTAGCCTACTGCTTATAAATATGTGTAACTCAATGATTAGGCATATAAGCTATATACAGAAATATGTAACTCAGTGACATATTTAACCTACTACTTATAAATATGTGTAACTCACAATAACCAACACTATATGTAAACAATGGGCAAAGTTAATAACTTGCAGCCCTTTCCCCGATAACTGTGGAGGATTAAGTCATCCTCAAAGACATATTTATTAGATTTTCGACTATACTGAACAAAATAGCTGTTTCAAAGTTTTGATGGGGTGACTTCAGGAAAAATATAGGCGTGGGAGGGGGCCAAGTTGCCCTCCAATTTTTTGATCACAAATAGCGCTACAACTTTTAATTTCCGTTCGAATGAGCCCTCTCACGATACTCCAGGACCACTGAATCGACACGATCACCCTTTGGAAAAAAAAAACAAAACAAATAAACACGCATCCGTGATTTTTCTTCTGGCAAAAAATACAAAATTCCACATTTTTGCAGATAGGAGCTTGAAACATCTACAATCGGGTGTTCTGTTACGTTGAATCTGATGGTTTGATTTTCATAAGGATTCTATCACTTTTAGGGGGTGTTTCCCCTTTTTTTAAAATAAGGCAATTTTTTTAGGCTCGTAACTTTTGATGGGTAAGACTAAACTTGATGAAACTTGTATAATTGAAATCAGCATAAAAACCGGATTCTTTTGTTGTATCTACTGATATCAAAATTCCGTTTTTTAGAGTTGCGGTTACTTTTGAGCCGGGTCACTCCTTATTTACAGTTCGTTACCATAGCACGAACTGTTTGATAACATAGTTCATTCAAGATAAATGATTAACATGGACAGCTATCTTAATGCCTAATTTAAGTAAGTTGATTCAGATGAAACTGATATGTGACATCGTATCGAACCAACGGTCCCAGAAGAACGAAATAGGGCTCACTCGAACGGACAGTAAAAGCAGAATTGATTCAGTTGTCATTGATATCTAGTTCATCTTGATTCCTGGAAAAATATACAATTCACATACCTAACGGCAGAGAGGGGGAAAAGGTGAGGTGGGGCATCATAAGCCTCACCACGAAATCTCTTGAGAAGGGTGGGGGCAAGCGCTACCAGGAGTTTTGTTTTCAGCGATCTGAAATGGGAATATTTCTCTTTTCCTATTTATATACACTGTTTCAGCGTATTTAAATGTATGTATACAATGTATTTAAACGTCAGAGAACCTTGTTTTAGAAGTGGCGATGGTATCATTCGCACAGAAGATCAGGGATAGGAGAAGTAGGTAGTTGTAGATAAATCCAGGTCGTTGTAGTTAAGTTGATAAATGTGGGCTGTTGCAATTTTGTTGATAAATCCAGCATTTAATCACCTCTTAGAAGTCCATTAAATTCAGTCAAAAGAAATTTCAAATCCATTAATCACAGATAAGAAAATACTTGTAAAAAACACTTGCACAGATCCAAAAATCATCACACTTATAACAGTTCCTTTATTCATGGCACAGTCTATAATTAAGGTGGTCCTCACACATCCAAGGGAGACAAAAACTTGATAAGTTTTGAGGAAGACAATAACACTTATACATAATTATATTTTAAACCATCAGTTTAGCATATCAGTGTAAAGCATTACAATTAATATAAAATAATTTTACAACAACCTTTTATTTTTGATTACTTTACTAGGTTTCAGCTATCCCTGCAACGATGAGTTATGTCAAATTTGGAGTGTTTCAGCTTTACAAGGATAATATTGTCCGATTGTTGTACAAGGAAAGGAGAGACAATAAGGATGCAAATACTGAATTACAGAATAATGAGGAAAAAAGAGGAAATAAGAAGGCCAGGAGAGTCAGGTATAACTATATACTCTTCTAATAATCTTGTACACGAATTAAGAGATGGTATGATCTGTTCTACATCAATTGCTCCCCGTATGCTGCCTAAGATATAGATATCTTATGACTAGTAATGCACCTTTCATGGCAATGTTCCATCTGACTCTTAAACGAGTAGTTCCCGTCTGAGTCTTAAACCACTATGTCTTCTCAGGACCAGATCATAATTTTCAATTTACTGAAAACAAATATATTTAAAATTTTTCAAATTTTTGAAATTTAATAAATAAAAAAAGGTATAAAAACTTTGTTTTATACATATAATCAAATTTATATCAAAAATAAAATCAACACGCATTGTTTTTTTTTCTGTCAAATATTATGAACCTGTTATAACTGGGTAGTAAAAATTTATTTTCATAAAAATATTTGTTTGGGTACAGGGGAGTCTTACCTTATAGCCTATAGCCTATTATCACCATCAGTAGAACTTGAATCGAGTTTCTTCATAGCTAGTACCACCAGAGATAAATGAGCTGGGAGCATCTGGTTCTGTCGGAGTGGAGTAGGAAGCCCAAAATTAATAAGCTTCATAAAATTACGATGAACGGGATGGTTTACGGTGTTAAAAATCTGATCATAATAATTGCACCAAGCAGCAGTACTAATTGGGGTACTCGTTGAAAAAGAATCATCAATTTTATAAGAATTTACTACCTTTTTCCAATCTAAATTACTTGTAAAGGAACTTACAAATTTTAGATTTTGCAGATAGTAAATGCTTTTTATACTCTAGTTTAGTTTTCTGTTTAAGCTCAAATACTACGCCATTAAGTGGCCGTCCGCAAGAAACCCATATACGCAGCCAAAATTTGGCTTTATTCTTCACTGTTTTTAGATCTGGGTCCCACGACCATTCAGGCTTCCACGTATTAAATTTTACACATTCCTCGAGAATGGCCACTCTTTTGGCTTCCTTCATACATGATATAATATCAAAATAATATTTGTTCAAAAAATTCTTATCATTTACAAATTTAGATCCAACCTGAAGTAGTTGAAAAGGAAATTTTATAGTAGACAAAAGAGCTGTAAGAGTAAAAATGTAGAGTGCCCAATTAGTCTTATTCCAATTTCGCCTGGTAAATCATGAATGATTCACACGTGAAAAATATCTGGTAACAATGAGACGTTAAACGGAAAGTAAATCTGTGAGTGGTTTTTATTACGTTTGGTTTTGTGAACAGAAGCAACTGAAACTGATAAATCTGGAGAACAATGAACCTGATCTATATTAGTGTGACTCGCAGAATGATGGAAAATGAAAATGAATAATTCTTATTTAGTAGGTTAAACTCGGACAAAGACTGTAAAACCATATTCGATCGGAGGTTTGAATTCAATAAATCAGCATTAAAATCCCCAGCGACAACAAATTGCTAACCAAAAGATGATGCAGAATCAGCCACTTTTTTCAAAACACTACAAGCCTTGACAAACTTATTCAGTGCCTGAACAGATTTATGATCACAAGGAAAATATACATTAATAAGTATTAGATCGGAAATTCGCACGGCCAAGATGTTTTCTTCACTGTGGAACATCATTGGCGTCGCAGATGAAAAAGAACTACGTTTCAAAATACAGGCGAGGCCTCCGGAAGGTCTACCAAACATAGACCGTGCAGCATTCTCAAACGCAATGTGATTCCCCCTCCTTTTCAGCAGATTAGTATTGGCTGATGATAAAAGATGCTCTTGAAGACAGACAATGTCGTATTTGCACGAAAGTTCGTCAATGATGTGCTCTTTCATACGCGTTCTGTTTATATTGTACGAAAAAACCGAGAACTTTTGCAATATCATTTTTTCACACCGGTCGCAATACGAGATTTAAGCACTGGACACAATAGACTATACGAAGTGTGTGACCCACCGCAGTTCGCACAATAAGGGATGTTAGTACATGGTGCATCTTTGGAAGAAGAGTGATTGCCTGTAAAGCGCGCACATTTTCCACTTGACTGTTGTATTTGTTTAGAACGTGATCAAGAGACCTGCACTTAAAGCAACAAGGCGGTACACTTATAAAGTCATAAACGCTGTAAATCTCGTAACCGATTTTTATACCAGTTTTTATCGCGTCACTTTTACCAAACGAGTCCGAAAAAACCAGCTTGACAGCTTGTGACGACCCAATTCGACTTGCGTCCTCGATTCCAGGGTGCATTTTGAATTCACTAGCACTAAATGTACAGCGGGATTCATTTTAGTATTCCGAGGTGACAGCTTCTGCAGAACCTTCGTGCCAGCGCCTAAAACAACAGACTTCACAGAAATTAGAGGCTACATTTTTCTGAATATTCACACAAAGTTTATCCCCCAACGGCCGAAAATTAGCATTGGAAATATGACCACTTAGTTGGTCCGTAAAGTTTTTCCGGCTTGTGGGATCATTAATATACAGTGAAAATGTAAAGATAAAAGTAGTAGATTGGCTATCGGCTGGTTTTGAGGGACTGGCTCTAGACTGTGGAAGTGGCGGGAAATGGATGGAATATGCCTCGAACTGGTTGGAGAATTTCTTTAACTGGACATGTAGCTGATTCACTCTCGAAAAAAGAGTAGAATAAGCTGTGGTTGTTGTCGATGGCACTTAATTGGAGCCTAGAATAACAAATACTAGGATTTCGAAACCGTCTTTATCACCATTCTTGACATACTCCAAAATATTACCTAGATGGCTCTGTGACGCTTTCGATCCAGTTCGCTTCTGAAATAAAGCTTCTGGATATAGCTTGGACCCAAGCCATTTCTTTGCCTTCACAATATCGTCAACGTAAAAATACTCCGCACCAAACTTCATAATCATCTCATCATCAACTCCTTTCTCAACGTTTTGATGAACAAAATTCAGCACCGGACAATAATGCAAATTTTCTTCATCCCCTCTAGATATGATAAACAGGTATAGCGCGCTCACAATACGTCTTGTTCGTTCAAATGGTAGATGAATATTTGAACTAATTAGGGGGAAATCTTAGGTGAAAAAAATAATTGATGTACTCGGGGTACGGCGGTTAGAATAGGGCCTGCCCAATCCAAAAGAATGGTAAACGCTTTGGAAATTAAGCAAAAGCGCCAGTAACCACTTTAATTCATTGAATATTTTTCTGGTGGTTTCCTTGCGAGAGAAGTAAGGGAAGCGTTGAAAGCTGCCTATCTTGTCCCCACAATTTTAAGGGGCAAGCCCAGCGGGTACCACGGTTCTTGCTAACAACCATCCACCCCTCTTCTGCTTACTTTTCTTTCTCCACCTCAATCGTAGGGTAATTGCCTCTAAATATCAGATGTCCTATTTATTTATACAATATTCACACTGATTGATGGCTATTCTCCAATATTATCACTGTTTTGACAAATTTTTTTGACATATTTGTTGCGGTAGGAAGTCATTATTTTGGAGTTTAAGCTACTATTACCATTAGTCGCTGTTTAATCACAATTTGTAACCAAGAATTCTTGGTTTAAGATATCAATTTAAGTTACAAAGTCTTTCAAGTTTTCCCAAGTTTTCTGCTAATGACCTGACTCTAATAACCTCAATTCACATCCCAGAATGAAGTTCTTGGGAACAAACCTCAAACTCAATTTACTGAATGTTACTAAATTACATGTATTGAAAAAATCTCATTATTCATTTAAAAAAATCACAGAAAAATTCATTATTCTTCTAATGCTATTTTCACTCCTTTATTTAAATTCATAGATACTTAATTTTGATTTTAAACTATGACTTTACTTTTACCTTTTTTTACTTAAAAATGCATTTTTATCTCTTTAATTCTAATTTTAAAAAGTTCTGATTTTTAAATGGAGGTAATGATCAACATTAAAACCCAAAACGTACAGAAATTATTCTAAAAACGACCTGTTCTTTATGCGTTTAACCATACGTATATATACGTTTGACGAATTCTTGACTGGAAGCCTTTGACTGGGAGTCCTAAAAATACCCAGTCAGTAATTGGAAGTGTTTGAAAACACTCCAATCTATATTCAGCATTGAATGAAACATTAAAAAAAATTGAGTTCAAAATTGTATTGCTCAAAGTAAATACAAATAAACCCCTATAAACTATAAAACCCTTCGATATTTAAGGCATTCAGAAAAAAATTAACTCTTCATCATATTTCTGTATAGGGAGCATTTTGAGAAAGAAAATCCTGAAACTAGAATTTCAAGAGTAAATCTGGGAGGCAAAGAAAATAAAAAAGAACAAGTAAATTTTTGAAAATCATTGAAGTTATGAAATAAAGTAAAAATACTATAAAAGAGGAGATGAAATACCTGAATCACACCTACCCAACGCCCAAAGTGCCTGCTTGCTGTGTTCAATGCAGGAAGTTTTTTCAATTTAATTTCTCTTTCGTTTAATTTAGACCATATTTTACTCTGCTCCATTTAAAAGTAAAAAATAGAAGCAAATTAGAAAATAGAAAATTAGAAAGAACACACATTTAGATACCAACCACTCTCTTCAATTAATTAATTTAAAAAAACTTTTTATAAAAAATAAGTTTATCAAAGAAAAGTAAAGAAATCCATTAAACCAAAAATGAGCAAAAATAAAATCAAATAATCTACCAAGCGTGAAACTACCACAAATCCGCATCGATAAATAAATGAAACCTAAAGCGAACAGAAATTACAATAAATAACCGAGTAAAATTCAAAACGAGCAGAAATTAACATCAATAGGGTTCAAAACCTCCTATGCCTTCCCAAGCTCAAAACATAATTTGCACTTTACTGAAAAAAATATAAATGTTTTAACTTCTATAATTTTAATAAATCAAATAATAATAACATTTTGATAAAAAAATATCAGTATACGTATATTAAACTGACAATGCAGATTCAATTGTTAGTTGCTCTCCAATCACTTTCAACTATTAAAAAAGGCACTAGCCCTTTCAATTTCCAATCGAATGAGCCCTTCTGAAGTTTCTACGAAAACGTTTTCTATAAATACTTTAAATGCCCCCAGGGCATAATTTACAACCCATGCCCTGAGGGTTGAGGGGGTTGTCATCTTCAAAGACCTAATTTACAGAACTTTAAAGTACGTTGAACAAAATTGCTATCTCAAAATTTTGATTGGATGTGTTTGGGGAAATGGTGGGCGTGAGAGGGTAGTTAGTTGCCCTCCAATCACTTTCGACTATTAAAACCGGTACTAGCCCTTTCAATTTCCAACCGAATGAGCCCTTTTTGATGTTTCTACGACAGCGCTTTCTATAAAAACCTTATATGCCCCCAGGGCAAAATTTACAACCCTTGCCCTGAGGGCTGTGGAGGGAATGTCATCCTCAAAGACATAATTTCCGGGCTTTCCGGAACAAAATGACTATCTCAAAATTTTGATTGGATGTATTTAGGGAAATGGTGGAAGTGAGGGGGGGGCTACTTGCCCTCCAATCACTTTTGACTATTAAAAAGGGCACTATCCCTTTCAATTATCAATTGAATGAGCTCATTTTGAAGTTCTAAAACATCGCTATCTATGAACCTTATATGCCCCCAGGGCATAACTTACAACCCTTGCCCTGAGGGCTCTGAGGAGGTTATCACCCTTAAAGACCTAATTTCTAAAGCTTTTAACTACGTTGAACAAAGTGACTATATACGAATTTTTATTAGATGTGTTTGGGGTAAAGGTCGGTGGGAGGGGGGGGTATTTACCCTCGAATCACTTTTGACAATTATAAAGGGCAATAGGCCTTTTAATTTCTAATCGAATGAGCCCTTTTCAAGTTTCTACGACAAAGCTTTCAATAAAAATCTTATACGGCCCCAGGACATAATTTACAACCCTTAGCCTGAGGGTTGTGGGGGGAGTGTCATCCTCAAAGATATAATTTTTGGACCTTTCAACTACTATGAACAAATTGACTATCTCAAAATTTTGATTGTATGTGTTTTGATAAATGATGGGCATGGAAGGCGTGTTAGTTGCCTTCCAATCACTTTCGACTATTAAAAAGGACACTAGACATTTCAATTTCCAAACAAATGAGCCCTTTTTGAAGTTTCTAAGATAACGGTTTCTATAAAAACCTTATATGCCCTATATTCCCCCAGGGAATAACTTACAATCCTCAAATAACTTGTCATCCTCAAAGACCTAATTTCTGGAACTTTCAACTATGCTAAACAAAATTTCTATATCAAAATTTTGATTGGATGTGTTTGGGGAAAAGGTGGGCGTTGGAGGGAGGTTAGTTGCCCTCCAATTACTTTCTACTATTAAAAAGAGCAATAGCTCTTTGAATTTTTAATCGAGCCCTTTTTGGAGTTTCTACGACAAAGCTTTCTATAAAAACCTTATATGCCCCCAGGGCATAACTTACAACGCTTGTCCTGATGGCTTTGGGGAGAGTGTCCTCCAGAGCCCTTTTCGAAGTTTCTACGACAACTCCTTCGACAGGAAATGCCCTGGTATGAAAAAAAAATTTGATACAAAGTCCCCCACAATTATTTGGGGGAATGGCTGGCGTGAGAGGGGGGGGCTAGTTGCCTTCCAATCAAATTAATTCGATTGGAAGCCCTTTGGATTTCCAATCGAATAAGCCCTTGTATGGAAATAAAATAATTCAAAGTTTATTTTTTGAAGTTTCTATAACAACGCTTTCTATAAAAACCTTATATTCCCCAGGGCATAACTTACAACCCTTACCCTGAGGGCTGTGGGGGGGGGGAGTTGATTCATGCTCAAAGACCTAGTTTCCAGAACTTTCAACTACGTGAACAAGATGGCTATGTCAAAATTTTGATTTGATGTGTTTGGGGAAAAGTTAGGCGTGAGAGGGGGGTTAGTTGCCGTCCAGTCACTTTCGACTATTAAAAAGAGCACTATCCCTTTGAATTTCCAATCGAATGAGCCTTTTTTGAAGTTTCTACGCCAACTCTTTCTATAAGAAAACCTTTTATGCCCCAGGGACATAACTTCCAACCCTTGCCCTGAGGGCTATGGGGGGAGTATCATCCTCAAAAACTTAATTTTCGGACTTTATAACTACTTCCAACAAAATGGCTATCCCAAATTTGGATTGGATGTGTTTGGGGAAATTTGGTCGTGAGAAGGATATTAGTTATCTTGCAATCACTTTTGGCTATTAAAAATAACACAAGCTCTTCTAATTTCCAATTGAATGAGCCCTTTTTTAAGTTTTTACAAAATCGCTATCTATAAAAACCTTATATGCCCCCAGGGCATAACTTATAACCCTTGCCCTGAGGCCTCTGAGGAGGTTATCATCCTCAAAGACCTAATTTCTAAAACTTTTAACTACGTTGAACAGTACGGCTATCTAAAAATTTTGACTGGATATGTTTGGGGAAAAGGTCGGCGTGAGAGGGGGTTAGTTGCCCTCCAATCACTTTTGAACATCAAAAAGGGTACTACCCCTTTGAATTTCCAATCGAATGGGCCCTTTTTCAAGTTTATCAGACAAAGCTTTCAATAAAAACCTTATATAATCCCCAGGGCATAACCCACAACCCTTACCCTGAGGGCTGTGGGGGGAGTGTCATCCTCAAAGATATAATTTCCGGACCTTTCAACGTCTTTGAAAAAAAGGGCTATCTCAAAATTTTGATTGGATGCGTTCGAATAAATGGTGGCCATGGATGGGGTATTACTTGCCTTCCAATCACTTTCAACTATTAAAAAGGGCACTAGCCATTCCAATTTCCAATTGAATGAACCCTTTTCGTAGTTTCTACGACAACTCCTTCGACACGAAGGGCCTTGGTATGGAAAAAAAATTCGATACGAAGTCCCCCAAAAATATTTGGAGGAATGGTGGGCGTGAGAGTGGGGATTAGTTGCCTTTCAATTACTTTCAACTATTAAAACTGACAAAAGCCCTTTGAATTTCCAGTCGAATGAGCCCTTTTTTCAAGGTTTTACGACAATGATTTCTATAAAAATCTTATTTGCTCCCAGGGCTTAACTTAAAACCCTGTTTGGGGAAATGGGGGACATGGAAGGGGTGTTGGTTGTCCTCCAATCACTTTCGACTAGTAAAAAGGGCACTAGTCATTTCAATTTCCAATCGAATGAGCCCTTTTTGAAATTTCTATGACAACACATTCTATAAAAACCTTATATGTCCCCAGGGCATACCTTACAACTCTTGCCCTGAGGGCTCTGAGGGGGGAGGTTCATCCTTAAAGACCTAGTTTCCAGAACTTTCAACTACGTGAACAAAATGGATATCTCAAAATTTTGATTGAATGTGTTTGGGGAAAAGGTGGGCGTGAGAGGGGGGGGGTCAGTTGCCCTCCAATTACTTTCGACTATTAAAAATGGCACTAGTCTTTTGAATTTCCAATCGAATGAGCCTTTTTTGAAGTTTATATGACTACGCTTTCCAAAAAAATCTTATATGCCTCAAGGGCATAACTTACAACCCTGGCCCCGAGGGCTGTGGGGGAGTGTCCTCCTCCAATACATAATTTCTATCTTGAAATTAAGTACGCTGAACAAAATGGCTATACCAAATTTTGATTGGATCTTTTTGGGGTAATGGTGGGCGTGGAATGGGTGTTAGTTGCCTTCCAATCACTTTCGACTATTAAAAAGGGCAGTAGTCATTCCAATTTCCAATCGAATGAGCCCTTTTCGAAGTTTCTACGGCAAATCCTTCGATACGAAGTGCCATGGTCTAAGACCAAAAAAAAAGAAAAAAAATACATTGTGCCAACATCATTCTTTATTAAGGCAGCGCTATTGCGCTGCCTATGATATCTTGAAGGTTTGAAAGCCTAAGAAAGACCGTTATTTTATAGAGTAAGGTTGAACAAATTTAGCTTTAATTCACTCGAATCTATTTTCAACATTGAATGAAATATTTGACAAAAAATTTGAATAAAAATCGTGTAAGTCAAAGCAAATACAAATACATAAACCCTTCGATTTGTAAGGCATTGAGAAAAAGATTAACTTTTCATCATATTCCAGTTTAGGGAGGCATTTTTAGAAAGAAAATCCTGAAATATTAGAATTTCAAGACTAAATCTGGGAGGCAGAGAAAATAAGAAAGAACAAGAATTGTTTTGAAAATCATTGAAGTTATGAAATAAAGTAAAAATACTATAAAAGAGGAGATGAAATACCTGAATCACACCTACCCAACGCCCAAAGTGCCTGCTTGCTGTGTTCAATGCAGTAAGTTTTTTCAATTTAATTTCTCTTTCGTTTAATTTAGATCCATTTTACTCTGCTGCATTTTAAAGTCCGCAAAAAAAAAATGCAAATTATAAAATAGAAAATTAGAAAGAACTCACATATAGATAACAACCACTCTCTCAAATTAATAGCTTGATGGTTTGAAAGTCTAAGAAAGACTGTTATTTTAGAGAGTAAGGTTTCAAATATTTAGCTTTAATTCACTCGAATTTATTTTCAACATTAAATGAAACATTTGAAAAAAATTTGGATTATAAATCGTATTGCTCAAAGTAAATACAAACATATATATAAACTCCATTTAATTTTACTCTGCTCCATTTAAAAGTCTGCAAAAAAAAATGGAAATTAGAAAATATAAAATTAGAAAGAACCCACAAATAAATAACAACCGCTCTCTTCGATTAATAGCTTGAAGGTTTGAAAGCCTAGGAAAGACTGTTATTTTAGATAGTAAGATTTCAAAAATTTAGCTTTAGTTGACTTTAGCGAAAAAGGTAAGGTTGTAGTTTAACGTGAATAATCGTTTAATTGAAACACAAATAATTAATTCATTAGTCAAAGCCTTATTTATAAAGTGAACACTATAATCTACTGAAATTATAAGTCATCTATAGGAAGTAGGCCAAGATTTACGCAGAGGCCAGCTAGGCCCGGGCCTTGGGACGCACAATACCGAGGGGCGCAAAAAAAAACACTGAGCAATTTTTGTTCTTTACAAAACTGGACTGATGTGTTTTATTGTCAAAGTGTCATTTGCACTTTTCTGCTGTGCTTCCTATTAACAGAAAAATGATTTTAAAATAACACAGGAATTCTTAGCCACTTATGAAATTACTTGGATTACTTTCGGCTCATCACTCATCAGTTGCATTCTGTTCAGAGCTTCCACTACTTCCAAATTTTCGGAAAATTTCCCCGTAAATCTCTAAGTCTCCCCGAAAAAAGAATTCCTTGGGCTTAGGGGCGCCAAAACGCATGGACCTATGGGCACCAAAGATTTAAATCTGACCATGTATAGGATGTTCTTAGTACTGTTAATAATTAAAAAAACTTTTTCCACAAAATAAGTTTTTCAAAGAAAAGTAAAGAGCTCCATTAAACCAAAAATGAGCAAAAATAAAATCAAATAATCTACCAAGCGTGAAACTACCACAAATCAGCATCGATCTATCAATGAAACTCAATACGAACAGAAATTACAACAAATAACCGAGTCAAACTCAAAACGAGCAAAAATTAGCATAAGTTGGACTCAAAACCCCCATGCCTTCCCAAGGCCAGAACATAATTTGCACTTTACTGAAAAAAATTTAACCGTTTTTACTTTCATAACTTTAATAAATCAAATAATATTAACATTTTGATTACTAAATATCAGTATATGTATTTTAAACTGACAATGCACATTCATTTGCATTTTTTCAGTAAAGTGCAAATTTTGTCCCAAATTAATACAGTGCATTTTGATTTAATCTTAAGGCAACATTTAGTGTTTCAACATAATGGGCATATGAAAGGGTGGGCTTGGGAGTGGGTTTAATTGCCCTCCAATCACTTTCGACTATTAAAAAGGGCACCAGCCCTTTCTATTTTCAATCGAATGAGCCCTTTTTGAAGTTCCCAGGACAAAGTACCCTGGTATAAACAACAACAATAACAAAAAATAATGCATTATGCCCAAATCGATCTTTACTATAAAAATGACAAGCCTTCCAATCACTTTCGACTATTAAAAAGGGAGCTAGGCCTTTCTATTTCCAATCGAATGAGCCCTTTTTGAAACGACAACGTTTTCTATAAGCACCTTATATGCCCCCAGGGCATAATTTACAACCCCTACCATAAGGGCTGTTAGGGTGGTTGTCATCCTCTAAGACCTGATTTTATGAGCTTTCAACTACGTTAAACAAAATGACTATCTCAAAATTTTGATCGGATGTGTTTGGGGAAATGTTAGTCGCTCTCCAATCACTTTCAACTATTAAAAATGGTACTAGCCCTTTTCAATTTCGAATCAACTGAGCCCTTTTGAAGTTTCTACGACAATACTTTCAATAAAAACCTTATATGCCCCCAGGCCATAACTTACAACCCTTGCCCTGAGGGCTGCGAGGGGGGGGGGTTGTTCAAAGACCTAATATCCAGAACTTTCTACTACGTTGAACAAAATGGCTATCTGAAAATTTTGATTGGATGTGTTTGGGGGAATGGTGGGCGTGAGAGGGTGGTTAGTTACCCTCCAATCACTTTCAGCTATTAAAAATGGCACTAGCCCTCTCAATTTCCAATTGAATGAGCCTCTTTTGAAGTTATACGACAACTCTATCTATAAGAACCTTATATGCCCCTAGGACATAACTAACAATCTTTTCCCTGGGGGCTCTGGGGGGTTCGTCATCCTTAAATACATAACCTCCAGAAATTTCAACTACTTTGAACAAAATGGCTATGTCTAAACTATGATTGAATGTTTTTGGGGAAATGGTGGGTGTGAGAGGGGGATTAATTACTCTACACTCACTTTCAACTATTAAAAAGGACAATTTCAATTTCCAATCAAATGAGCCCTTTTTGAAATTTCTACAACAACTTTCTAAATAAACCTTATATGCCACCAGGGCATAACTTATAACATCTTCCGCATAATACGACATAGTAGAAGTTTTTCTTTGATGACCCCTCATTGCTTTAACAGGGTTACTTTGCTGTATACGGTCCAGGGACCCATTTGTTTGCAAATTAAGATTGTGGACCACCCTTGCACTGAGGGCTGTGAGGGGGTTATCATCCTAAAGGACCTATTTTCCAGAACTTTCAACTACGTTGAACAAAATAGATATCTCAAAATTTTGATTGGATGTGTTTGGGAAAATACTGGGCCTGAGAGGGAAATTAGTCCCTCTACAACCACTTTCAACTATTAAAAACGGTACTAGCCCTTTGAATTTTCAATTTAATGAATTGTTTTGAAGTTTCTACGACAAAGATTTCAATAAAAACCTTATATGCTCCCAGGGATTAACTTATAACCCTTGCCCTGAAGACTGTGGGGGAGTGTCCTGCTCAAAGGTACAATTTACTGATCTTCAAACTACGTTGAACAAGTTGAACGTCTAAAAATTTTAGTTGGATGTGTTTGGGGAGATGGTGGGCGTGTAAGGGGTGTTAGTTGCCTTCCAATCACTTTCGACTATTAAAAAGGGCACAGGCCATTTGAATTTCCAATCGAATGAGCCCTTTTTGAAGTTTCTACGACAACACATTCTATAAAAAGCTAATTTGTCCCCAGGGTATGACTTATAACTCTTGCCTTGAGGGCTGTGGGGGGTTGTTATCCACAAAAACCTTATTTCCAGAACTAAAAACTACGGTGAAAAAAATGGCTATCTCAAAATTTTGATATTGGATGTGTTTGGGGAAAAGGTGGGCGAGAGAGAGGGGTTAGTTGCCAAAATGGCTATCTGAAAATTTTGCTTACGACAACTCCTTCGATACGAAGTGCCCTTGTATGGAAAAAGAAAACAAAAAAAATAATAATACATTGTACCAACATCGTTCTTTGCTTAGGCAGCGCAAATGCGCTTGCTATGATTTCTACGACAACTTTCTATATAAACCTTATATGCCCCCAGGGCATAACTTACAACCCTTGCACTAAGGGCTCTGAGGAGATTATCATCCTAAAAGACCTAATTTCCAGAACTTTCAACTACGTTGAAAAAGATCGATATCTCAAAAATTTTGATTGGATGTGTTTGGGAAAATGGTGGGCGTGAGAGGGATGTTAGTCGCTCTCCAATCACTTTCAACTATTAAAAAAGGCACTAGCCCTATGAATTTCCGATTGAATGAGTTTTTTTGAAGTTTCTACGACAACGCTTTAAATAAAAACCTTATATTCCCCCAGAGCATAACTTACAATCCTTTCCCTGAGGGTTCTGAGGGGGAGGGGTTGTCATCCTTAAAGACCTAATTTCTAAAAATTTCAACCACGTTAAATTGGGTATCTAAAAACTTTGATTGGATGTGTTTGGGGAAATGGTGGGCGTGAGAGGGGGGATAGTTACCCTCAAATCACTGTTGACTCTTAAAAAGGGCACTAACCCTTTGAATTTCCAATCGAATGAGCCCTTTTTCAAGTTTCTACGACAAATATTTAAATAAAAACCTTATATGCCCCCAGGCCATAACTTATAACCCTCCCCCCTTAAGACTGTGGGGGGGGGGGAGTGTCCTGGTCAAAGGTATACTTTTGTGAATATCAAACCTCGTGGAAAAAAATGGCTGTCTAATAATTTTGATTGAATGGGTTTTGGGAAATGGTAGGCGTGGAAACGGTGTTTGTTTCCTTCTAATCATTTTCAACTGTTAAAAAGGGCTCTAGCCATTCCAATTTCCAATCGAATGAGCCCTTTTTGAAGTTTCTACGACAACGCGTTCTATAAAAACCTTATATGCCCCCAGAGCATAGCCGACATTCCTTGCCCTGAGGGCTGTGGGGCGTTGTCATCCTCAAAGACCTTATTTCCAGATCTTAAAACTTACGTTGAATTAAAAATCTCAAAATTTCTATTAGATTTTTTTGGGGAAAAGGAGGGCGTGAGAGGTGGGTTAGTTGCCCTCCAATCACTTTCGATTATTAGAAAGGGCACTAGCCCTTTGAATTTCCAATTTAATGAGCCTTTTCTGAAGTTTCTACGACAACGTTTTCTATAAAAACCTTATACGCCCCCAGGGTATAACTTCCATACCTGGCCCTGAGGGCTGTGGGGGAGTGTCCTCGTCAAAAATCTAATTTCTATTCGGAAATCAACTACGCAGAACAAAATGGCTATCTCAAAATTTTGATTGGATGAGTTTTGGGAAATGGTGAGCGTGGAAGGGGTGTTAGGTGCCTTACAATATCTTTCGACTATTTAAAAGGGCACAAGCCACTCCAATTTCCAATTGAATGAGTCCTTTTCGAAGTTTCTACGACAACGTATTAAGTACGAAGTGCCCGGCTCTAACGGAAAAAAAAAAAAAAAATAATATATTGAGCTAACATCGTTCTTATATGCCCCCGGGGTATAACTCAAAACCCTTGCCCTGAGGGCTAGGGGGGAGTGTCATCCTCAAAAACATATTTTCTATCTGGAAATCAACTACACTGAAAAAAATAGCTATCTCAAAATTTTGATTGGATGTGTTTGAGGGAATGACGGGCGTGGGGGGGGGCTAGTTGCCCTCCAATCACTTTCGAATATTAAAAATCGGCACTAGTCACTCCAATTTCCATTCGAATGAGCCCTTTTCGAAGTTTCTACGACAACTTCTTCGATACGAATTGCCCTGGTGTTGGAAAAAAATAATACATTGTGCCAACATCGTTCTTATATGACCCAGGGTATAACTTAAAACCCTTGCCCTGAGGGCTGTGGGAGAATTTCCTCCTCAAAAATATATTTTCTTTCTGAAAATCAGCTACACTTAACAAAATGGCTATCTCTAAATTTTGATGGGATATGATTGGGGAATTGATGGGCCTGCGGGGGGGGGCTATGTTCCCTCCAATCATTTTCGAATATTAAAAAGGGCAGTAGCCACTCCAATTTCCAATAGAATGAGCCCTTTTCGAAGTTTCTACGACAACTCCTTCGATACGATGTGCCCTGGTATGAGAAAAAAAAATACATTGTGCCAACATGGTTCTTTACTTAGGCAGCGCGATTGCACTGCCTACGGAAGTCTTTTTCAGGGAAACCTTAAATACCCCCTGGGCGTAACTTACAACCCTTGCCCTTAATCTCTGAGGTTTGTTTCAACCCCAAAAGCCTTGTTATGTGATATTTAGACTATTTTGAATAGAATGACTATCTCAAAATTCTATTAGACGCATTTCGTGACAACATGATGTGTATGTACAGGGGAGACGGTAGCAGCCCTCTGATCATTTTGACTCTTAAAAATAGCATTAGAGCGTCTGATTACCAATCCAATGAACCCCCTTCTAAGTTTATATGACCAAACTTTCTATAAAAACCCTATATGTTCCCAGGGCATATACAACCCTTGCCCTGAGGGCTGGGGGGATTTGTTATCCTCAATGAATTAATTTCTAGACCTTTCTGATAGGCTTAACAAAATGGCTATATCAAAGTTTTGATTGGAAGTGTTTGCGGAAATGATAGGCGTAGAGGGGAAAATTTGCCTTCTGATCACTTTCGACTATTAAAAAGGCGCTAGTCCTCTCAATTTCCAATCGAATGAGCCCTTTTTGAAGTTTCGACGACAAAACTTTCTATAAAAAATGTTATATGCACCAAAGTAATAAAATACGAGCCTTGTCCTAAGGGCTGTGGGGAGAGGTTTGTCATCCTCAAAGACATAATTTCCAGACCTTTCAACCACGTTGAACAAAAAGGCCATATCATTTTGATCGGAAATGTTTGGAGAAATGATGGGCGTGGGGAGGGGAGTGATTCTCACTCCGATTACTTTCGACTATTAAAAAGGGCAATATCTCTCTCAATTTCCAATCGAAAGAACCCTTTTTGAAGTTTTTACAACACCACATTCTATAAGACATTATTTGCCTCCAGGGCATAACATACAACCTTAGCCCTGAGGGCTGTGGGGGGTTATCATACTCAAACAAATAATTTCCACGCCCTTCTACTATGTTCAACAAAATGGCTATATCAAAATGTTGATAGGAAGTGTTTGGGGAAATGATCGTCATAAGAATGGGCATTCGCCCTTCGATCGCTTTTGACTATTCATAAGTGCACTAGCCCTCTAAATTCCCAATTGAATGAGTCCTTTTTGAAGTTTCTGCGACAACGTTGGCAGAGACCTCATTTCCAGAACTCACAACTACGTTGAACAGACTGTGTATCTCAAAATTTTGATTGGATGTGTTCGGGGAAATGGTGGGCGTGAGAGGGGCAATAGTTGCCCTTCAATCAGTTTCAACTACTAAATAGGGCACTAGCCCTTTAAATTTCCAATCGAATGAGCCCTTCTTGAAGTTTCTACGACAACGCCTTGTATTCCCCCATGGCATAACTTACAACCATTGTGCGGAGGGCTGTAGGGAAAGTGTCGCCCTCAAAGACATAACTTCTGGACTTTTCAACATGTTGAACAAAATAGCTATTTAAAAATTTTTACTGAATGTTTTTGGGAAAATGGTGGGCGTGGGAGTTTCGAAGTTTTCGAAGTTTCTACTAGAACACTCTCTTTCCCAGGACTTTCATCTACGTTGAACAAAATAGCTATTTCAAAATTTTTATTGGATGTGTTCTGGGAAATGGTGGGCGTGAGAGGGGGTTAGTTGCCCTCCAGACACATTTGGCTATTAAAAAGGGCACTAGCCCTTTCAAATTCTGATCGAATAGAGCCCTTTTTGAAGTCTCTACGGAAAGGCTTTCTATAAAAACCTGATATGACCCTAGGGCATAACTTACAACCCTTGACCTGAGGGGTTTGGGGGTTTGTCATCCTCAAAATTATACTTTCCAGAGTCTTCAACTACGTTGAAGAAAATACCTATATCAAAATTTCAAATAGATGTGTTTGGGGAAATGGTGGTTGTGAGAGTGGGGTTAGTTGCTCTTCAATTACTTTCGACAATTAAAAAGGGTACTAGCCCTTCAATTTCCAATCAAATGAGCTTTTTGAAGTTTCTACGACAAAACTTTCTATATAAACCTTATATGCCCCCAGGGCATAACTAATAACCCTGGCCTTGAGGGCTCTTAGGGCCTTATCCTCCTAAAAGACCTAATTTCTGTAACTTTTAACTACGTTGAACAAAATTAAAATCTGAAAGTTTTTATTGCATGTGTTTGGAGTAATTGTAGGCGTGAGAGGGGGCTAGTTCCCCTCCAATTACTTGCAACTATTAAAAAGAGCATTAGCTCTTTCAGTTTCCCACTGAATGATCCCTTTTCGAAGTTTCACGATAACGCTTACTATAAAAACCTTTTATACCCCCATGGCCTAACTTACAACCCTTGCCCTGAGGGCTGTAGGGGGAGTTTCATCCTCAGACATAAATTCCGGACCTTTCAACTACGTTGAACAAAATGTCTATCTCAAAATTTTGAATGGGTGTTCCTTGGAAAATGGTGGACATGAGAGGGGGTAAGTTGCCCTCCAATCACTTTCTACTATTAAAAGGCCACTAGCCCTTTGAATTTCCAATCGAATGAGCCCTTTTTGAAGTTTCTACGAAACAGTTTCTCTAAAAAAAAACTTATATGCCCCCAGGGCATAACTTAAAACCCTTGCCCTGAGGGGTTTGGGGGGTTGTCATCCTCATATACCTAATTTTCAGAACTTTCAACTACGTTGAAAAAAACAGCTATCTCAAAATTTTGATTGCATGTGTTTTTGGAAACGGTGCGCTTGAGAGGGGGCTTAGTTGCCCTGCAATTACTTTCCACTTTTAAAAAGGGCACTAGCCCTTTAAATTTCCAATCGAGTGAGCCCTTTTTGAAGTTTTACGACAAAGCTTTCTATAAAGTAAAACCTTATATGCCCCCAGGGCATAACTTACAATCCTTGCCCTGAGGGGTTTGGGGGGGGTAGTCATGCTCAAATACCTAATCTCCAGAACTTTCAACTACGTTGAGAAAATGGCTATTTCAAATTTTTAATTGCTTGTGTTAGGGTAAATGGTGGGCGTGAGAGAGGGGTTAGTTGCCCTCCAATTACTTTCCACTTTGAAAAGGGGCACTAACCATTTCAATTTCCAATCAAGTGAGCCCTTTTTGAAGTTTCTACGACAACGCTTTCTATAAGATCCTTATATACCCCCAGGGCATAACTTTCAAACCTTGCCCTGAGGGCTGTGGGGGGGGGGGGGGGGGTTGTCATCCTTAAAGACCTAATTTCCAGAACTTTTAACTACGTTTAACAAAATGGTTGTCTAAAAGTTTTGATTGGATGTGTTTGGGGAAAACACTTTTAACTATTAAAAAGGGCAATAGCCCTTTGAATTTCCAATCATTGAGCCCTTTTTCAAGTTTGCACAAAGCTTTCAATAAAAACCTTATATGGCTCCAGGACATAACCTATAACCCTTCCCCTGAAGACTGTGGGGGAGTGTCCTGCTCAAAGATATAATTTCCAGAACTTTCAACTGCGTTGAACAAAACGGCTATCTCAAAATTTTGGTTAGACGTGTTTGGGGAAATGGTGGCCGTGGAAGGGTGTTAATTGCCTTCCAATCACTTTCGACTATTAAAAAGGGCACTAGCGATTTCCATTTCCAATCAAATGAACCCTTTTTTAAGTTTCTACGATAACGCTTTCTATAAAAACCTTACATGCCCCCTGGGCATAACTTACAACTCTTGCCCTGAGGGCTGTGTATCATCCTCAAAGACCTATTTTACAGAAATTTCCACTACATTGAACAAAATGGCTATCTCAAAATTTTTATTGGATGTATTTGGGGAAAAGGTGGGCGTGATAGAAGGGTTAGTTGCCCTCCAATCACTTTCAACTATTAAAAAGGGCACTAGCCCTTTGAATTTCCACTCGAATGAGCCCTTTTTGAAGTTTCTACGACAAAGCTTTCTATAAAAATCTGATATGCCCTCAGGGCATAACTTATAACCCTTGCCCTGAGGGCTGTGGGGGGAGTGTCCTTAAAAACATAATTTCCATGTGAAAATCAACTACGTTGAACAAAATGGCTATCTAAAAATTTTGATTGGATGCATTTCGGGAAATGGTGGGCGTGGAAGGGGTGTTAGTTGCCTTTCAATCAGTTTCAACTATTAAAAAGGCCACTAGCCATTCCAATTTCCAATCGAATGAGCCCTTTTCGAAGTTTCTACGACAAGTCCTTCCATACGAAATTCCCTGACCTAGAAAAAAAGATAATACATTGTGCCAACAACGTTCTTTACTTAGGCAGCGCCATTGCACTGCCCTAGATAGCATTGGTTATTGGGAAGCATAGAGACGTTTTCAGGGGGGATTTTGCTGGTAGTTGGGGCGGGGTAGTTAAGTGGTTACGTGGGAGGATCTTTCCTTGGAGGAAGTTTTTATGGGGGAAGGGACATTGCTATGAAGAGGACGCCGGATTTCCCAGCATTATTAAAAAAAAACGATCAGGAATTAAATTAAAAAATAGTTTTTCAACTGAATGTAAGGAGTAACATCAAAACTGAAAACGAACAGAAACTACTACATATGTAATTGGGTTCGCCCCCTAGTCAATACCTATCTCTTCACGCTGAAGTTTTTTGTTTTTTAGTACTTTCGTAGGAGCTATTTTTTCTAATTAACGGCCGGGGTGATTAAGGGGCAATTTTTAAGGAGTTGGAACAAAATTCTAACTTTAGTGTAAAGAGTGAGGTATTTACTAGGGGGCAAACCTCCTAATATGCATATTAAAAATATATGAATATAGACGTTCGTTACGTAAGTTAATTCGTAAGTTACGTATATTTGTTACTCATAAAAACGTTCATAAATAAAATTAAACAACTTTCGAGAAAGCCATTGAACCAAAAAAAAGGGAAAATTGATATGCAAATTTCATTTTAATTATTCGTGTATGTTGAAGCATTTCTTTAACTGAAAGTAAGGAGCAACATTATAGCTTAAAACGAACAGAAATTATTCCGTATATGAAAAAGGCTGTCCCCTCCTCAACGCCTCGCTCTTTACGCTAAAGTTTGACTCTTTCTCACAACTCTATTTTTTAGAACAATAAAAACTTTACCGTAAAGACCGAGGCGTTGTGGAGGGGACCTTCCCTTTTATATACGGAATAATTTCTGTTCGTTTTAAGTTTTAATGTTGCTCCTTACTTTCAGTAAAAAAAACTTATTTTTTTATTTAATTACTATTAAGGCTAAGGGTGTGAAGGTAAGGATTTGATTAACTATTGAGCTGTAATTTGAACTAGATCAACACACAGTATGTGCCTACAGATTGTCAAAGTGGTGTATGTTAGGAATGAATTAGGGTATTAAGTAGGAACTTTCAGGGAATACCTAAAGAGAAGATAAATTGACCAAAAGGCAATATGTACAAACCACTACTAATACTACTACCACTGCTAGTGCTAATAATTCAACTAATACTGCTTCTTCTACAACTAATACTAACGCTAAGAGCATTAAGATAAAAATTTCAGGCAGTTTTTTAGGGAGAAATTGAACAAACTTAAAACACTCTATGAAAATGCAGGTTATCAAAAGGGCATATTGACAACATCTTAGTAATGGCTAATTGTATTAAGCTGAAACTTCCAAAGCTTGATGAGGGGGATGTTCAACTGACATAAAGGCAATGTGTTTACAGTTATGCTGCTACTATTATTAGTTCTATTACTGTTAATACTGCTGCAGTTTTACAACTACTATTAATAGCACTCCTCCTCCTACAACTACTACTATAGCTATGGCTAAGGATATGAAGACAAAATTTATAGTGAAATATTGTATAAGAAATTAATTGGTCCCCTGTTGCCAGTTTTATTGACTTTGTTTAATGCGGTCCTCGTTTAATGTAGTTGGCCAAGTTGGACGTGTAGTTGGACGTTTTGACAGCATGACGTGACAGCATGGAATATGTCGGGTATAATGGCGCTATTTAGAAAGGGTGACCGGATGAAGCACAGTAACTATTGACCCATTAGTCTAGTACCAACAATTAGTAAATTTTTGGAAAAGGTTCTAGATGTTAGATTAGGGCTTTGGCTAGAAAAGTAAAATATTGTCAATGAGACCCAAGGACGATGCGCAAAGGATTCTTATTATTATTACTATTTATTTATTACCCGTCAAAAAACGGTACAAAAGACGGAATATCAGTAAAAAAGAAAAACAAAAATAAACACACACACAAAAAAAACACATCGAACAAATTACAAAGACGAGAAACAAAACCTCAATTATACACTGCACAGCAGGTATGTAAAAAATTTTTACTTTTTAAACGTTTTAAACTTCCAAGTACTGAACAAATATAAGCAATATGAGCATCGTTGCATCAAGCCGCAATTGGTAAAAAAAATAATCCAAATAATACTGAATTAAAAAAAAAAAAAAATACAGACAAGAGACGGTAAAAATACTAAATTTAACAAGACAGTTAATATGACAAGAGACGGACAAACAAAATTAAATGGACAGTGATTCACTGCCTTAGCAAATGGTACCAAGGGTGGGATGAAGCTTTCTCGTTGTACCGTTTAATTTGTTCAATTATAGCTGCCGTTGGGTCCGCAATTTTAAAATTTTTAACAAGATGCGAATTTCTTGTCCACGTTGGGAGCCGCAACAAGAAATTCGCATACTTAAAAAACCGCGGATCTGAGCTTTCTTTTCTCTGGTTCGGGAAAAATTCTCCAAAATGGACTAAGCTACTGGAAATGGGGAAGGGATACTGCGTTATAAATTCGAGCCAGAATTCAACGGTTGAAACGGATTTTAGATGAAACTACTCTACTGTAAGCAAAAGCCAGGCGTTTACGGAGGTGATCAATAAGAAGAGAGCGGGCAGTTTTGAGATCGTTTCCAATTGGTAAATAAAGGAAAACAATTTTTGGGACAGGGGCTACAGACAGTTCTCCCAGCCTCACAGACGAGACCTCTTCTTAGCGCCAGTTGAACAGAAGGATATCCGACTTCTGCGGGTTAAATTCAAGGCCAATACGACTGTAATTTGATTGTATTGTGGAGAAGGTGGTCTCTGTACCTGCGACTGTGCGGCTGGGGTTCAGAATGTCATCGGCGTAAGCTATCATTTTAATGTCTATGCCACGAACTATGCATGTTGTCTCGATAGTAGATTGTGGTTCAATAATACAATTATTAAAGGCACAAGGTGATGTGACTGGTCCTTGTCGAGCACCCTTTTTAACTGGGACAACAGGATTACCTCAGTAGGACAGCATCACGTCTGGTGTATATTCAGTCAGGGCTCGACCATGGCCAGGAAGTAGGAGTTCAGGCTGTAGGTGGTCGTACATGTCTTTAATGGGTAGTAGAATGTCCTTCTGTACACCTCTCTTTCCCATTTCCAGAATGAGTTGGTCATGGAGAAGTGAGTTGTAGGCACGTTGGACGTCATTTAGACCATAACAATGGACTCCTTTGATTCATCAGCGTCAATCAAGACTGAAGCCAAAGCAGAAATAAAAGCAAAAATCAACTACAGATCGAGTATTTATACTCCAGGCTCTTATTGGAAAATATTGCAGGGGAAATGATAAACTTTTTGTCGCGTTTTGGACTTTGAAAAGGCATTTAATAGTATTGATAAACCTATTTTATTCCGTTATCTTGTTAAGATAGGCCTACCCGTGTCTTCTACTATGTTATGAATTAACGCGTATGAGATAGCTTGATCTGTGGTTTTTATTGTTAAAAAAGGTGTATCTAGGTCATTCAGAACCTTCAGAGGAGTTCGTCAAGGATTCATGTTGTTACCGAAACTTTTTAGTCTGTAAATCAATGATTTTCAAGAGTTCCTTGAAAAGAGATAGGCCTCAGTTTTGTCACTAGCGAATACCCTATTTTCTTGTTCGCTATCCGTTGACGACACAGCTTTAGTAGCCAATTCAGCTGAGGAACAGCAAACTCTTCTGAATTTAACTGAAGCTTACCTTGAATCGAAGAAGTTAAAGCTGAACGCATCTAAGACAGAGATTGCCATCGTCCAAAGTAGGAAGCCCAATGCACCTCAGGATTATTTATTTACTTATAAAGACGACGCAATAAAAGTAACCCCAAAGTATAAATATCTGGGATTCGTGGTCGCAGCAAATGGGAACTGGACCGAGCACATTAAATTGATGATTTCACGTGGTAAGGCAGTTGCTTGTGCTCTACTTCGACAAAAAAGTATCATGGGAATTAAAAATATGAAGATGCACAAGTACCTTTTCATGACTAAAATCCTACCTGTTGCCCATTATGACTGTGAGCAATGGGGAACTACTACGATAAAACAACTTTAATCTCTAGAGTTTATGTAACTCTTAAACTCTAGAGTTAAACAGACTTAAACTCTAGAGTTTAAGTCTGCAAACCAAGATTAGAATATTAGAAGCTACAGTGATGACAGTGGTCAAGTATGGCTCTGAAGCATGGACGCTTCAAAAGGCGGAGGAGATTTGCTAGATGTTTTCCAGAGAAATTGCTTAAAGATTGTTCTGGGTACCCGGCTGACTGACCGTATTTCAAGCAATAGGCTGTACAAAAAATGTGGTTCAATACCGCTGTCTAGGGCTATAATGAAAGAAAGGTTGAGGTGGCTAGAGTACGTTGTGCGGATGAAGGATGACAGATTGCCGAAGATTGTTATTTTCGGCCAACCGTCTAGGGCTAAACAGAAAGCACGTTGTACTCGTCTGGGGTGGGAGGACGTCATAAAGAAAGATTTAAAGGAACTGGGAACTTGGTGGGCGGGTGTAAAAGGGAGGCTTTGAATAGATTGGGGTGGAGGAGGAGCGTGCGTAGCTGTTTATTTTCACTCTCTTAACTTTAATAAGTTAAAATTATATATATTCACCGGTGAATGTCCGAAATACTTTTTTCTCTCCTTCGATTTTGTCAGCGTTGCTAGTCAAACTTTTCAGTATTGTGCAAGCCCAGCAGAAGTCAGAACAGGGTTTGGACCTCCCCTTGTAAGATTTATGACTTTAAGTCACAAAAAATTGTTAATTTACAATTTCTTTATAGTTACAAAAGTTAACTAACTAAACCCTCTTTTTTTGAAACATTATGTTGTTTTCATTAATGGAAGTAGTTCAGCTAACTGCCTCTAGCTCTCTGCTTATCATTTGTTGTCACAGTTGAAGTAAATTACACAAGTAAAATTATTTAATTATATATCTCGTGTAAGATAATAACCTAAGCGTGAAAGACGACATAGGTAGTTTTTTTAACTAGTCTGTTATCTACCATGCCTTTATTATTCAGGTTTTGATCATTTGCCTGTTGTAATTTCTTTATACCACTGCTCTTTTTACCGTTACTTTCCGTTATGTCCTTAACATACATAAAATCCCCTAATACTATGAATGGAATTAACAGTTTGATAATTACACAGGCGGGAGGAGGGGGGCTGAGCATGCTTTGGAGCATGTCATTCGTGGATGAATCATCATCAACAAATATAGAAAAAAAACAGAGGCGTTCAAAATTATAAAATTTGCAATAATTTTTTTGTCACAAATGTAAAATAAGCAAATGTTAAATAAAAACAGACTTTTTTTTTACTCAGACTTAAAATTAGAAAAAAAATAAACAAAATTTCCAACCATAAATTCAAAAACCATTCACAAACAAAGTTCAACATAAATTGTTTTTATGTCTCATAACAAATCGTGAAAACAAACTTTAAGTAAAGAGTTTTTTCGACTGGAAGTAAGGAGCAACATCAAAATTTAAGACTAACAGAAATTGAAGGGTAAGATGGTTGTTGCTCTCTTTTCAATACCTCGCGCTTCACGCTTAAGATTTGTATTAATTTTAAACAAACGACTGAAACGTGCCGATTTGAGCCAAGCGACTAAAATTTTGGTCATCTAAGGCCGAAAGTGAGATTTTATCAACTAAACAATTGATTTATAACTGTTGAAAGAGTATATATATCTTTATGTATATGTTTGTACATCTTATCTTTTTAAACGAGCAATAATTGTGTATATGAATATATAATTTTTTCTCAAAAACAGCTTCAAATTTTATTTTAAATTGGCACCCATTGAAAAATGATCTTGACAGGTTACGACTTTAAAAAAATCATTTAGAGCCTTAATTTTGGAATGACATTTTTTACTTAAATGCCGTTATATGTTCCATTAGTATTGTGACAACTTGAAGCACTAGAATAAAAAAATATGTGGTTAGACGATTTGCGGCAACGAGGATTACGACGCATCAAAAATGAAAGTGAAGAATAAAGGGATATGCAGATAGAAGATAAGTGACAGCGAGAATAAGAACGAGTCACAAACCAAAGTGAAGAACAAAAACATATACGGTTAGAACCCTTGTGAAACCGAGGATGAAAATAAATAAAAATTGAAAGTGAAGAACAAAGGAATGTGCATATAGAAGAAAAGCGAATGCAACAATGAGAAAGACTCAAAAACAAAAGTGAAGAACACAGAGATATGCCGTTAAGAGAACAATACCATTGCAACCTTCGATGCCAACAAAATTTGGCACAAAACCAAGTATAAACCTACAAAGATGCCTTAAAATACGCAAGCATCAATTACAAGTCATTGTGACCCTTTTCATTGTGACAGGTCATTGTTTTCACTATGAAGCCCTAAATTTTACCCAACTAAGGTGATTGCTTTGGGCTTGATGGATGCATCGTTGAATTGCACTAATACTACGACTACTACTACTACTACTACTACTAAGAACTCTATTGGCGGATTTCGAAAGTTTAGCATAGAGCGGGAGAGCTGCTGGCTCAAGTTTGCTATAGAGCTGGCACAAGATCTCAACAAATCGGTGTCAATCATACGTAGTCTTCTAGATGCCGGGTGACGCATCCGCGTCTGGTCCCGCAACAAGCTCAAAAGTGCAAGTACTAACAGCTCACCAAAGCACCAAGCCGCCTGAGGCCAACACAGCTACGCTCGCTCCTCGTCCATCCCAATCTATTCAAAGTCTCCCTTTTTACACCCTCCCATGAAATTCCCATTTCCTTTAAACCATTCTTTATCACGTCCTCCCAGCTCAGACAAGGACAACCTACTTTTCGTCTACCCCTAGACGGTTGGCCAAAAAGAACAATCTTCGACAATCTGTCATCCTTCATCCACACAACGTGGCCTAGCCACCTCAACCTTTCTTTCATTACAGCCCTAGAGAGCGGTATTGAACCACATTTTCCGTACAGCCTGTTGTTTGAAGTACGGTCAGTCAGCCGGATGCCCATAACAATCCTTAAGCAATATCTCTGGAAAACATCTAGAAAATCTTCATCTGCTTTTCGAAGCGCCCATGCTTCAGAACCATATTTGACTATTGTCATCACTGTAGCTTCTAATATTCTAATCTTGGTTTGCAGACTCATCTTCCTATTCTTCTAAACTTTTTATAACTGCGGAAAAACACCATGAGCCTCGGTTATTCTACTTTTAATATCTTCAATGCTCCCACCATTTTACTAATAATATTACCAAGGTAAGAGAAGCTGCCCACTTGATCAATCTTTTCATTTCCCAACGTCACCTTTTCATCTTCAGTTATTCCTAGCCTTAGTGACTTAGTCTTCTTAACATTTATTTTCAAACCTATTCTAGAACCCTGAACTCGCAAAACCTCTAAAAGTTCATTCATTTTGCTCACACTTTCCTTTAAGATGCTTAAATCATCAGCATAATCTAAGTCCAGGAGACTAATTCCTCTCCATTTGATTCTGTGGTCTTCCATTGCCTTTCCTGTGCTCCTTACGACAAAATCCATCAAAATAAACCGTATAAGGGGAATAGAACACAACCCTGCTTAACTCCTGATTTAATACAAAACCAGCCACCAATCTTATTTCCTACCTTAATTGCAGCAGTGTTTTTCATGTAGATAACACTAATCACTTTAATGTATTTGTCTGGTACAACATAAAAGGATAAAACCTTTGCTAAAGTTCTTCTATCAACAGAATCGAACGCTTAATCATAATCTATAAAACTGAGGACCAAAGGTATTTGGCAACTCAGGCACTTCTCAATTATTAACCTAAGAGTGAAGATTTGGTCTACGCATCCTCTACCTTTTCTCAAACCGCACTGTTCTTCTCTTAAAACCTTGTCTACAGCATCTCTCAGTCTAAAAATTATCATATTAATAAGTAATTTGCTACCTACTAAGACAGACTAATGCCTCAATAATTACCACACTCACTTTTATCACCTTTCTTATAAAGTGGCTTAATTAAGGTTTTCCTAAAATCGTTAGGTACTTCCCCTTTTTCAAAAATCATATTCATAATCTTCAGTAACTTATTTCTATCCTCCGAGCCACCATATTTAAGAAACTCTTTTACCGCCCTATCAGCACCTGGATCCTTATTATTTTTTAATCCTTTTAGTACTGTCGCTAATTCTTCCTCACAAACAAATCTTTCTTCACAATCTTTTTAATTTTCCTCTATATCTTTTCCTGCAACTCTATCTCAGTTTATCAATTTCTCAAAATGTTCTGCCCATCTCTATTTAATTCTGTCCTTATAGCTAATTATGGCCCCATTCCTATCTTTAACTGGGCCAAGTCCGGATTGACTATTCCCTATCAATTTATTGACATGCCAGTACGATATTTTACTATTATGCCGTCTAGCTGCATCTTCCAGATCCTCGTCAATTTTATCCATGGCCAATGCTTCACACCTCCTTAGTTCATAGTTTAATGCTTTCTCCACTTTCTTTACATTCCTTTTATTTTCGTATGATCTATCACTCAGATAATTCTTGTACAAGTCCTTTCTCCTTTCTATCAAACATAAAGCTTTTTCACTAACATTCGTAGTTGCAGTCTTAGCTTTCTTCCCTACGAAACCTTCAGCAACTTCACAAATTATTTTTCTAAATTTATTCCAGCCATCTTCCACATTATCTACTTTAAACCCTCAAGTTTAGTGTTCAACTGTTCCTGGAAAGTTTCTCTCAAATTCTCGTCTACCTCCATAATTCCCATATGAATTGACTTTTCTTTTCTCAGGACATAACCTGCTCTCTAAACAGTTCCACAATTAAATCTGAAACTTGAACTCATGTTTCAGATTAGCTTCATTCAACGTAATCGATGATCAAACCATTAATGGTCGTAATGTTTTTAGTTTCAAAGCTGCAAGACTAATTTATCACAAAAACAATAGTGGCATATCCATCACAAGCCACTGAAGGTGAATTTGAACCACCTTCATATGGCCAATTGGACTTTTTAGGCCCTGATGAAGCTGTTGAGGAATGCCTGACAAATTCTTTAGATTATGGGATCTTTTGTAACCTATAAGATCTGTATTAGGAAATATTGAGAGATACAAACAACTATTGCAAAGGCTATCTGAAAAGGCAAGAAAATAACGGACAATAAATACCATAGAAATACCATAAAAATAACATTCTAGCCCCACTAAGTCATACCTGCTATCATGTCAGACTTTTGAGGTAGTCAGTTGGTATATAAATCTGAAAAGATACAAAACAGAGCATGCTTATTTCTTTCGCCGTTCTGCCAGAGTGGTGTTAATACCTATCAAACTATATATATACAGTCTATGAATAAACGATTAAATAAAAAAACAAGTTTTTTTCAACTGAAAGTAAGGAGCAACATTAAAACTTAAAACGAACAGAAATTATTACGTATATGAAGGGTTAACTACCTAGTCATTACCTCGCTCTTTACGCTAAAGTTCGAATTTTGTTCGAATCACAAATCCCTGAATCACAAAGGCCGTTTAATTAGAATGATGGTTCTTTTGAAAGAACTAAAAAAACTTTAGCATAAATAGCAAGGTATTGACTAGGAAGCGAACCCCCTCATATACGTAATAGTTTCTGTTCGCTTTAAGTTTTAATGTTGCTCCTTACTTTCAGTTGGGAAAAACTTTTTTTTTAAATTTCATTTCTCATCGTCTTTTAAATATTGCTGGTAAATCCGGCCGCCCCTTCATAGAAATCTCCCTTCCCCCAAGAAAACATCTTCCATGGAAAGATCCTCCCACTTAAACCCCTCCTCTGCCCCCTCCCCACCGCCAGAAAAAATCCCTCCTGAAAACGTGTGTATACTTCCCAATAACCAATACTACATGTAAGCAGTGGGCAAAGTTCATAAATTGCAGCTCTTCCCCCAGGAACTGTGGTGGACTAAGTCATTAAAGTAATCAAAGAGATGAAATTCGGAAAACCTTACGTAAAAACCTAAGTATGAAATGATATGAGTTATTTTGCAAAGCTGTTAATCCCTGGACCCTTCAGTTTTTTACTGATCATATTGACCTCTTCAAGTCACAAAAATTACTCCTAATTATAAACTGACACAAATTGCAACTGGTCACTGTAAATTAATTTCATTTTTATGTAGGATTAATAAAAGTAATTGTTTTAATTGTGATTGTGGTGACGAGGAAACTTTATATCATTATACTTTCGAGTGTAAATTTTTTGAAAATGAAAGAACTGAAATGGAATTCAAATCATAAGATTTTTCTGACTCTAATAATCTTAATATTAATGTTATCTGGTTCATTAAAGAGGCTCGGTATGCCGTTTTGGGATACTTGAACCGAACAAAGAGACTATATATTGTATATACTTTTGTTTTCTTCCTTTTCCCCTTCATTTACTTGCTATTCAGTGTTAATAAATGTTGTCAACTTATTGTTTTTCCTTTTTTCCTCGTTTCTTTGTGGTGTTTAGTATTTTGCTTGTGTTTTTCAGTTTTTGATATTTTGTGCTGTAATTTATAGACTAGGTAGTGAAATACTCTGTACGGGTTTAATCACTGAATAAAACCATTCATGTATACGACGAATTTTTGACGTAATACCTAAAAGCCGTAAAACCGAGGTAATACCGTAAACACCATTGCTGTATATGTCATCGAAATATCTAGAATGTTCTACCTGTTTAGACTGTATAAATAAATGGAGTTATCCCAATTTTAAAGTTATTTTTTTCTTCTCAGAATCGTTCTTAAGCTTGTGCAGAGGTTGAACCGTCATTTAAAAACGGGTCAAAAGATGGTTATTTTCATCAGTTTCTGCTTAATTGAAGTATTCTACAAGAGATGTAATTTAATTCTAAATACGCTTTTACGCAAACCTAATTACGAGTTTTTTAGGAAATATAACGAAGTAAAATCTATCCTCCACTTCTTCTCCTTCCAAAGAGCACTGATATTTGATGACCATATCTCTATGTCATAAAATTGAAACCTTTCAAAATAGATCTCTGACTCAAATGAAAGGTAAAGGTAAATATTACGGTATTGGACTTTACAGTCCCTACCGGCGAGTGCTGATCTCCGTTTCTTGGCCCTTCAGCCAGGAAATGCAATGGGGTGCCAACTGTCCTTTGCTTTCGCAACACCCTTCCTGTTTACCTTCCCCAGGTTTCTCCAGGTACCCATTTAAAGCTGGGTAGACTCTGGCAGAGCTTAAAGGGTCACGACACTGACCCCCGTCCCAAACCAAATAATAGAAAACACTAGGATTTTAACCCTCATCCTCTCGGACAAAGAATGACTGGTTTGCTTAGGAATACGTCGATGCTAATTAAAGAATCGGATGCTACACTCAGAAGTGATTTTAGTTGAAAATTAAAAATTTGTGTTAACTAACTCAATTTGCGAAAAAAGGTATAGTACTTGCGAATTGGACTGTATGAATGATCTTAATTGGTGATTGAAAAATAGGGGGAGAAAAAAGGTATAGCATTTGCAAATTGGACTGTATGAATGATCTTAATTGGTGATTGAACAATAGGGGTGAGAATGATCCTAATTTATGATTGGATTGTATGAAGATGCTAAAAAAGGGTTAAACTAATTACCAGTTAAGGTAAGCCCAAAGGGGTTGTTAACTCAGGCAATTTATTATAAATTTGGAATAGTATCAATCTATGGAAATGGTTAACGATGACAAGATGACATTGTGAGTTGACCTAGCTTTACTTCTTCGATGTGTTCTGTATAATACACAAGTACCATTTGAACAATGTTGTCATTATAAAATATGCTCTAACATTCTAGTATACTAAAAAGTTGATACTAATAGACATGTAGATGCCAAAAATGGAATTTTAATAAAGAAATTCAGAGCAATTCTTAGAAATCCTTGGAAATCAAGTATTGAGGTGATTATGAGTATGAACCATCATGGACCGTAAGCACCATTGACCCTAACCACCAAGGACCTCAACCTCAGAAACCTCGCCATACCCCCAACCTCCAAGGGGCCCCCTCCCCCCATTTTTTATACTTTTTTCAAGTTTTTTATTTATTTTTATTTTTTTTAACATCGTATTTTTTTCTACTTTTTTTACATCTCTTAGACTGACATGAAACATACTTAAAAAATAAAGAAGTCAAATTTAATATTTTCCAAATTCAAAATGAGAATGATGTAGAACTGTTAGTCGTGACTTTTACTATTAGAAAAATATTGTTTGTAGTAGCACATTTTTTTTGGACTAATTTTTTTTTGGGACCGAAATTATTCAACTTTTTTTATCGACACCATTTGTCGGATACGTTGGATAACATTGACAAAATCTGTGTATTAGAATGGATGAATTCTTTATCTAATCTTTTGTCGGATACGTCCGAGAAAATTGACAAAATCTAAGTATCAGATTAAATAAATTCTTTATCAGCATCTTTTGTCAGATATTTCGGATAACATTGTCAAAATCTAAGTATCAGATTGAATAAATTCTTTATCAACTTCTTTTTGTTGGATACATCAGATAACATTCACAATATCTAAGTATCAGAGCCAATAAATTAATTATCATCCTCATTTCTCAGATACATTGGATAAAATTGACAAAATCTAAGTGTCAGACTGAATAATTTTTTTTTATCATCATCTTTTTTCAGATGCATCGGATAAATTGATGAAATCTAAGTATCAGAACGAATAGATTCTTTGTCAACATCCTTTGCCGGATATGTCGGTTAACATTATCGAAACCTAAGTGTCAGAGTGACCAAATTCTGTATCAACATCTATTGTCATATACATGGGATAACATTGACAAAATCTAAGCATCAGAATGAAAAAATTATTCACAAAATCTAAGTATCACAGTCAATAAATTCATTGTCATCATCATTTCTCAGAACACACTAGATAAAATTGACAAAATATAAGTGTCAGAGTGAATAATTTTTTTATCAACATCTTTTGTCAGATAAATCGGATATAATTGACAAAATCTAAGTATCAGAGTGAATAAATTCTTTATCAATGTCTTTTGACAGATACGTTTGATAAAACTGACATAATTTAAGTATCAACTTAAACAAATTCTTTATTAACTTTCTTTATCGAAATCATTTATCGGATACGTCGGATAACATTGACAAAATCTATGTATTAGAATGAATAAATTCTTTATCATCATCCATTGTTGGATATGTCATTATGAAAGAATTGTAAGTATCAGAACCAATAAATTCATTAACATTTTTCTTATCAACATCATTTGTCGGATACGTCGGATAACATTGACAAAATCTATGTATTAGAATGAAAAAATTCTTTATCAACATCCTTTGTCGGAGACGTCGGATAAAATTGATAAAATTCAAGTCTCAGAGTGAATAAATTCCTCATTAACATTATCGATATTGTTTTTCGGATACGTCGAATAACATTGACAAAATCTGTGTATTAGAATAAATCAATTCTTTATCATTATCCATTGTCGGATATGTCATTATGAAAAAATTGTAAGTAAGTAGCATACTCTTATTGAATCCACCTCTTGCATGAACAATACGGAAATTTCATTCAAGAACTTATGAAAAAATAGTAAATAAGTAACCAGCCCATACTTTAATTACACTATTGGATACATAATACGTAAATTTTGTTCAATAAATTATGAAAAAATTGTAAGTAAGTAACAAACTCTTTCTTGAATTCACCTCCTGAATACACAATGCAGAAATTTCGTTCAAGAAATTATGAAAAAATTATAAGTAAGTAACCAACTCTTCTCAAAATTCTTCTCAGATGGGTTCGAGAAAAAAAGGGCGTGGAGGGGGCGGGGTTAAGTTCCTTCCAATCTCTTTTGGCTCTTAAAAAGTGAATTAGAACTTTCAATTTCCAATCAAAGGAGCCCTCTTTGAAGTATATACGAGCATCCCTTCCATAAGAACCATACATTCCCCCAAGGCATAACTTACAACGCCTGCTCCAGGCATTGGGGGGTTGTGTCGACACCGGAGTTATTGTTATACGATCTTTGAACTGTTTTAATAAAATTGCATTCTCAAAATTTAATCGGATGCATTTGGGAAAAAAGGGCGTGGGTGGGGGGATGGTTACCCTCCAATATCTTTTGACCCTTAAAAGTTAACTATAACTTTCAATTTCCAATCAAATGAGCCCTCTCTGAAACTTATACGAGCATTACTTCCATAAGAACCATATATGCCACAAGGACATAACTTATAACCCTTGCCCTGAAGATCCTGGGGGGGGGGAGGGGTGTCACGTTCAAAGATATCATTTCCATAACTTTCAACTATGTTGAAAAAAATGGCTATCTCAAAATTTTGATTAGATGTGTTTGGGGAAATGGTGGGCGTAGAAGGGGTGTTTTATTGCCTTCCGATCACTTTTGACTATTAAAGGGCACTAGCCATTTAAATCTCCAATCGAATGAGCCCTTTTTGGATTTTCTGCGACAATACTTTCTATAAAAACTTTATATGCACCCAGGGTATAACTTAAAACCCTGGCCCTGAGGGCTGAGGGGGGTTGTCATCCTCAAAGACCTAATTTGCAGAATTTCCAACCACAATCAACAAAATGGCTATCTCAAAATTTTGATTGGATGTGTTTGGGGAAACGGTGGCCATGAGAGGGGCGTTAGCTGCCCTCCAATCACTTTTGACTATTAAAAAGGGCACTAGCCCTTTGAATTTCCAATCGAATGAGCCCTCTTGAAGTTTCTACAACCACGCTTTCTATAAAAAGCTTATATGCCCCCAGGGCAAAACTTACAAACCCCACCCTGAGGGCTGTGGAGGAATTTCTTCTCAAAAACATAATTTCTATCTGGAATTCAACTTCGTAGAACAAAATGGCTATCTCAAAATTTTTATTGGATGTGTTTGGGGAAATGGTGGGCGTGGAAGCGATGTTCGTTGTCTTCCTATCACTTTTAACCCTTAAAAAGGGCACTAGAGCTCTCGATTTCCAATCGAATGAGCCCCCTTTGAAGCTTTTATGACGACCCCTTCCGTATGAAGTGCCTCTGGGAAAAATAAATAAATAATATTAAATAAATAAATAATAAAACATTGGAGCCGTATAGCCTTTACTATAGGCTACACTGTAGCGTTGCCTCTGATAAAAAAAATTTTCTCGTAAACAGTGAGGCGTTGAGGACAGCCCCTTTCATAAACGGAATAACTTTTTTTTCGTTTTAAGTTTTAATGCCGCTCCTTACTTTCAGTTAAAAGAATATGTTCTTTTCATTTACAAAAGTTTTTTTATTGTTTAAAAAATGGAGTTGTGAGAAAGAGTCAAACTTTAGCGTAAAGAGCAAGACATTGAGGAGGGGACATCCTCTTTCATTTACGTAATAATTTCTGTTCGTTTTAAGTTTTATTGTCACTCCTTACTTTCAATTAAAAAAAACTTGTTTTTTTATTTAATTTCTGAATGTTGTTGAATTAGTGCAGGTTTTGATTTTGGCTCACCGTACATGAATAATTAAAACAAAATTTGCATACTAACTTTACTTTTTTGGTAAAATGGCTTTCTCAAAAGTTGTTTAATTTTGGTTACGAATGTTTTTATTAGTAATAAATATAAGTAACTTACGAATTAACTTACGTAACTTATGTAACTTAACTTACTTAACTTACGTAACGTAGTAACTTATATTTAGTTTATCTCTTTCTATTTTTTAAACAATAAAAAACTTTAGCGTCAAGAGCAAGGTGTTGAGGAGGAGGAAAGCCCTTTTCATATACCGAATAATTTCTGTTCGTTTTAAATTTTAATGTCGCTCCTTACTTTCAGTTACAAAAAACTTCAGAGAAGGGTATTACGTGGGAGGATCTTTCCGTAGAGTCTGTTTCCTTGGGGGAAGAGACATTTCTATAATGGGGGCGCATTATTTAAGCATTATTTAAAAGACGATCAGAAATTAAACTAAAAAAAAACATGAAAATTTATGACGAACAGAAATTATTACGTATATAATGGGGGTCCTCCCCCTAGTCAATACCTCACTCTTTACGCTAAAGATTTTTTTAGTACTTTCAAAAGAGCTATCTATTCTAATTAAACGGCCTTTGTGATTCAGGGATTTGTGATTGGAACAAAATTCGAACTTTAGCGTAAAGATCGAGGTACTGACTAGGTGGTGAACCCCCTCATATACATAATTTCTGTTTGTTTTAAGTTTTAATGTTGCTGCCTTACTTTTAGTTGAAAAACTTACTTTTTGTTTATTTCCCATATAGGACCAACTAACGGAGATAGTAGTAATTCAGTTGAATTTTACTTACACTTACAGGAACCAATAGACAGGATCCCATGTAGAAATATGGCGGTTTTATTTGGAGATTTTAACGCCCGGATTGGTAGAAATAGGGATAGATGGTATCTTAGCCTAGGTAAATTTGGTGTAAAAGAAAACAGTAATGACTACAGAATGCTGCAGTTTTGTAAGTATAACAATCTAGCAATAACCTATACCGTATTTGATCACAAAATGGCCCAAAAGTTAACGTGGTATTCCCATGATGGTAAGACAGCTAGCCTTATTGATTACGTTATTGTAAACCAAAGACTAGCAGGAACAATTCAACACACAAGGATATATAGGAGGGCTTTTTTTCATGTTAAAAGTGAAAATCACCATCTAGTACTGTCTAGGGTTAATTTAAATCTGAAATTTCGGAAGGGTAACTACTTTGAGGGAAGCTTTAATTAAGAAAGTATTTCCAGGAACAGTTGAATACTAAATTAGAAAGTTTAACATTTTACAATGTAGATGATAGATGAAACAATGTCAGTAAAATAGTTTGTGAAGCCACTGATCCTTTCTTAGGGATGAAAGTTAGAAATGCAGCTAGGAATATTAGTTAAGAATCTTTACGTTTAATAGAGAGGAGGAGGCACCTCTTTATTTACAAAATGTATTTCCTGCTAAATCTACAAATATTTTTGACCTTTGCTGCTTAAAGAGGAAGTTATCATCAACGGCACATACAGATATTTCTCAGGAGGTAGGGATTTACAGACAACTTTTAAAATCCATCAAAATTTTTTATATGTTTTTTCGTTACGTCTTTTACGCGTCATATATAACTTTCGAGGGGGGGGGGGTCAAATTCTGTAAAAAAAAAACTAGATATGGCTTTGAAAACCATCAGAGATTACAAATTCACTGTCGTTTGCTTATGCATTTTCAGGATGTGTGTATTCTGTGCTTGTAAAACAATCAGTGCTTGTAAAAACAAAAAATGGTTTTACTTTTATAACTTTAATAAATCAAATAATATTAACATTTTGAATACTAAATATCAGTATATGTATATTAAACTGACAATGCCAATTTATTTGTATTTTTTTAGTAAAGTGTAAATTTTGTTCAGGCCTTGGGAAGGCATAGGGGTTTTGCGCCCAAATTATGTTAATTTCTGCTCGTTTTGAGTTTGAATCCGTTAATTATTGTAATTTCTCTTCGTTTTTGTTTCATGTATTTATCGATGCTGATTTGTGGCAGTTTCACGCTTGGTAGATTATTTGATTTTAGTTTTGCTCATTTTTTGTTTAATGGAGTTCTTTACTTTTCTTTGAAAAACTTATTTTGTGGAAACAGTTTTTTTAATTAATTTCTGTTCATTTTATATAGTCTTTTCAGGGAAAAGAAAAAAAACACTTTAAATATTTTCGTTTTTTAAGGCTTTATAGTTTGGCCTGCCATTTTTATGCTGTTGAAAAGCTTTCAGCAATTTTTAACAACATAAACCCTTTTAAAAATCTGGACACAAATAGTAGTGTTTAATTTAGTTTCATACCTCCTCTAGTTGACCTGAAATGGAAAACTTGATACCATTCGCAAAAAATCTGTTTACTTTCTTTGATAGCTTGGATACACTTATGCTATTTTGATTTGGTTAAATTTTAAGAGAAGAATTGGGAGGGTTGGTGTGGGAGGGTGGGAGTGAAAGGGAGATTAGTTGCCCTCAAATCTCTTTTGACTATTAAAAATGGCCTCAGCCCTTTCTATTTTCAATCGAATGAGCCCTTTTTGAAGTAACCACGACAACTCCTTCGATACGAAGTGCCCTGGTCTAAACAACAACAACAACAAAAAATAATAATAATTTATAGCAAAGATCGAACCCACTTCGATCTTTGCTATAAAAATATCAAGCCTTCTAATCACTTTCGACTATTAAAAAGAGCACTAAGCCTTTTGATTCCCAATCGAATGAACCCTTTTCGAAACGACAACGCTTTCTATAAACACCTTATATGCCCCCAGGGCATAGGTTACAACCCTTACCCTAAGATCTGTTAGGGTGGTTGTCATCCTCTAATACTAAATTTCCAGAACTTTCAACTACGTTAAACAGCTTGGTTATCTCAAAATTTTGATTGGACGTGTTTGGGGATATGGTGGGCATGAGAGGGGTGTTAGTGACCCTCCAATCGCTTTCAACTATTAAAAATGGCCCTAACCCTTTCAATTTCCAGTCAAAAGAGCCCTTTTGAAGTTTCTACGACAAAACTTTCAATAAAAATCTTATATGCCCCCCCGGGGCATAACTTAAAACCCTTGCCCTAAGTGCTGGGGGGGGGGTGTCATTCTCAAAGACCCAATTTCCAGAACTTTCTACTACGTTTAACAAAATGGATATCCGAAAGTTTTGATTGGATGTGTTTGGAGGAATGGTGGGCGTGAGAGGGGGGCTAGTTACCCTCCAATCCCTTTTGACTATTACAAAGGGCACTAGACCTCTCAATTCCGAATTGAATAAGCCCCTTTTGAAGTTTTGCTACTAATCTATCTATTAAAACCTTATAAGCCCCCAGGGCATGACTTGCAACCTTTGACCCTAGGGCTCTGGGGGGTGTGTTTCAATCTTAAATAGATAATTTTAAGAACTTTCAACTACGTTGAACAAAATGGCTATCTCTAAACTTTCATTGAATGTTTTCGGGAAAATGGTGGGCGTAAGAGGGGGATTAATTACTCTCGACTCACTTTCGACTATTAAAAAGGGCAATTTCAATTTGCAATCAAATGAGCTTTTTTTAAAATTTCTATAACAACTTTCTATATGAACTTTATATGCCCCAGGGCATAACTTACAACCCTTGAACTGGGGGTTCTGAGGGGGTTATAATCCTAAAAGACCTAATTTCAAGAACTTTCAACTACGTTGAACCAAATGGATATCTTAAAATTTTGAATGAATGTGTCTGGGAAAATGGTGGGCGTGAGAGGGACGTTAGTCGCTCCCCAATCACTTTCAACTATTGAAATAGGCATTAGGCCTTTTAATTTTCATTTGAATGAGCCCTTTTGAAATTTTTACGCTTTCAATAAAAACCTTATAAGCCCTAGGGCATGACTTAAAACCCTTGCCCTGAGGGCTAAATGGGGGGGGGGCGGAGGGGTTGTCATCATTAAAGACCTAATTTCCAAAACTTTCAACTACGTTGACTAATATGGCTATCTAAAATATTGATTGGATCTGTTTGGAGAAAAGATGGGCGTGAGAGGTGGGTTAGTTGCCTTCAAATCACTTTCGACTATTAAAAAGGTTACTAGCCCTTTTAATTTCAAATCGAAAGAGCCCTTTTTCAAGTTTCTTCGATAAAGATTTCAATAAAAAACCTTACATGCCCCCAGGGCATAACTTATAATCCTTGCCCTGAGGGTTGTGGGGGAGTGTCCCCCTCAAAAATATATTTTCTATGTGGAAATTTAACTATGCTGAACAAAATGGCTATCTCAAAATTTTTATTGGATGTGTTTGGGGGAATGACGGGCGTGTGGGGGAGGGGGGGGGGGCTAGTTTCCCTCTAATTACTTTTGAATATTAAAAAGGGCACTAGCCCTTTGAATATCAAATCGAATGAGCTTTTTTTGAAGTTTCTACGACAACGCCTTCTTTAAAAACCTTATATGCCCTCAGGGCATAACTTAAAACCCTTGCCCTGAGGGCTCTGGGGGAGTGTCCTCCTCAAAACATATTTTCTATCTGGAAATCAAGTACGCTGAACAAAATGGCTATCTCAAAATTTTGATTGGATGTGTTTGGGGAGATGATAGGCGTGGGGGGGCGAGTTTCCCTCCAATCACTTTCGACTATTAAAAAGGGCACTAGCCCTTTGAATTTACAATTGAATGAGCCTTTTTTAAGTTTCTACGACAACGCCTTCTATAAAAACCTTATATGCCCCCAGGGCATAACTTAAAACCCTTGCCCTGACGGTTGTGGGGGAGTGTCCTCCTCAAAAACATATTTTATATCTGGAAATCAGCTACGCTGAACAAAATGGCTATCTAAGAATTTTGATTGGGTGTGTTTGGGGGAAAGATGGGCGTGGAGGGTGGGAGGGGGGCTAGTTGCCCTCCAATCACTTTAGACTATTAAAAACGGTACTAGCCCTTCAAATTTCCAATTGAATGAGCCTGTTTTGAAGTTTCTACGTCAACTTCTTCTATAAAAACCTTATATGCCCCCAGGGCATAACTCAAAACCCTTGCCCTGAGGGTTGTGGGGGAGTGTCCTCCTCAAAATTCTATCTGGCAATCAACTACGCTGAACAAAATGGCTGTCTCAAAATCTTGGTTGGATGTGTTTGGGGGAATGATGGGCGTGGGGGGCTAGTTGCCCTCCAATCACTTTCGACTATTAAAAGGGCACTATCCACTCCAATTTCCAATCGAATGAGTCCTTTCCGAAGACTCTATGACAAACTCCTACGATAGGAAGTGTCCGGGTATGGAAAAAAACACGTGTCCACATCGTGCTTTACTTAGGCAGCGCTAGCGCGCTGCCTATGAAAGCAAAAGCAGTCAATATGCCTAGTTGTAACCACCCCGAAAGCTGCTGTTACAAAGTGTCACCAACTGCGGGTTTATTTTCAAACATGATATAATTGCGCTCAGTCACAGCTCTAGTACCTGAAGACTGGGGCTGTTAACTTCCATCAAACGGTTATAGAAATATTAACTGATATACTCCCTGCTCCAGGAAGTCTTCTCAAACTTATTCACTGCAGTAGCTGTAAAGACGTTGCCTTCCATGCACTTGCAAAAAGTTTGAACTTTTTGCTCGTAGGAATTTCGGAGGGAACTCAGTTGATCAGAAATTGAGAGTTCTGATCCTTTTTTAAAAGTCGAAAATGATTGGAGAACAACCAGCAACGGGGAATATTTTCCAGGGTGCATTTTCCACAGGGAGGGGGTATTTTCTGCGGATGGGCGTATTTTCCGCGGGTATTTTCCATAGAGGGGGGGGGGTATTTCCTGGGGGGGGGGGATAAACGCCTAGCCCCATAGTCCTGAAGCCTACCTCTAAGGTGGAACAAGATTGGTACCCTTATTACCACTAATATCTCCTAGGCTTGAAAAAAAATGTGAATGAAAGTTATTAATTTTCTTCCTTGTATATTTTTTTTTCATTTTCCGAGATTTCGCAAACTAGTCTCAAGAAGTTTATAGCCAAATGGCTAACGTTTTCTTTTCAATGATAATAATAGGGCGCCAGATTAGTTCTTAAAGCATGCTCTAAGCCTTTAGGCTTACATGATTTGTGTCATCATCAGTGTGAACGACCAGAACAAAACAAACTGAACGAGTTGTCAAATTTCTGGTCTGCTTGCGTTCATTACTTTCTGCTGAAATCAAATGTTATACAAGGGTCAACGGCACTTTACCGAGAGGTGGCTATGATAGCAAGGGGCTGAAAAGATGAATTGCTCATTTTCAAAAATCAACAGGTGGCTTGAAAGGACGATGGAGAAGTGAACTACACATGGTGTTAGGGTTCCCGTGCAAAGTGAGAAGAGGCGCTGAGTGGCGGAAGATTGCCGCATGTGCCAAAACAAGTGGAACTCCCGAGTATACAATAAGTCGAAAATATTACAGAGCCCTTCAGGCTAGGAACTATCGAGTTTGAAGGATAACACTGTCTTAGTAACAGCTCCGGATAATCGTTCTTTCGATTAAGGCTTCAAAGTAAGGACATCCATTTGAAAATACAAGGTTTGAATTTATATTATCAAACAGTTCGTGGCATTGAACTGCACGGAGCGACTCGGCTTAATAGTAACCGAAACACCAAATAACATAATTTTGATATCAATTGATACATCCAAAGAATTCCTGTTTTATGGTAGTCCCAAATATATAAGATTCATCAATTTTAGTGTTACTCGTCTATACCTACGAGCATGAGAAAATTTGCCTGATTTTCAAAAAGGGGGCCCCATAAAATTCAAGAAATTTTAATAATCAGATTCGGCGTATCATATTCATCAGGTGCAGTATATCCAAGAACTCTTTTGTTGAAGTTTCAAGCTCCTATATACAAAAATGTTAAATTTTGCATTTTTTGCTAAAAAAAGATCACGGAAGCGTGTTTGTTTGATCTTTCTTTTTCTTTTTTTTTCAAGGGTGATTGTACCAAACTAATGGTTTTATAAAATTGGGGAGTATGGATTCTAACCGAAATCAAAAGCTTTAGTACCCTTTTTAAGTGACAAAAGGATTGGAGGGTAACTAGAACCCTTCCCAAGCCCTATTTTCCCAAAAACGTCAAATCAAAATTTGGAGATAGCCATTTTTTTAAGCACATTTGATCGACCCAATAACTATGCCTTTGGGGAAACATGACCCCCCCCCCCCTCCCCTCTCACCGCCCGTGGGGAAAGGCTTGTAAGTTATGAAATTTGCCCATTGTTTAAGCATAGTACTTGCTATTGTGAAGTATTCATACATTTGGAGGGGGATTTTTGCGCTTGGGGTGGGTTTCCATGGGGATAATTTTTTGTAGGGAGAAACATTTTTAAGGGAAAATTTTGCATTGGGGCGATTAAACAGAATTCCAGTACGAAATCATTTTTATTTGTCTTCCATTTTCTTTGCTAACTCAATTTTACATATGGAGATGTTCGGAGGGAATTTTCCGGGGAAAAGTTTCAGTGGGTTAGGATTTCCAGGAAAAAAAAGTTGCCGAGGGGGGATTTTCGGAGCGATCGGAAAAACGATTAGAAATTAAAGTCTTTTTCGAATTAAAGTATGTCAAGCATAATTTTTTCAGATTGAATTGTCCGCGAAATATTTACGGAGGAGAGGGATTTGCAGTGAGGATGGAATTATGTGGAGGCAACTTTAAGGATGGATGTATTTTAAAGGGGGGGGGGGGTGAATTTTACGTCTTAGGAATTTTCCACTGAGGAGAGGAGAAGGAATTTTTCATGGATGTTGAGCCAAATTTACTGGTATTATTTGAAAAACGGTCAGGAATTAAATAAAATAAAATAAGTTTTTGTTTTAATGAAAGTAAGGTGCAACATTAAAACTCAAAATAAAGAGAAATTATTCCGCATGTGAAGGGGTTGTCCCCTCCCTCTCAATACCTTGCTCTTTGCACTAAAGCTTAACTGTTCGCCGTAATTTTTCTAAAACGACTCCTGAAACACAAAGGCTGTTAAATTAGAATAAAAACATTTCTTAAAAGTGCTAAGAACTTTAGCTCTAAGAGCAAGGTATCGAGGACGGGGAACCCCTTCATATACGAAATGGTACATGCTCATTTTGAGTTTTAATGTTGCACCTTACTTTCTATTCTGAAAATAAGTTTTTTCTATTTAATAAGCCATTAAACCACATGACCATCAGTAGTAACCAAGGTACTATTTTGCGCGAAGCTATAGCAATTTCAATGTTATTCTGGACCTTGTATACACCTTTTCAAAGAGATTCAGAGCTCCCTCACATGGCCTTCTGGATTCTATGGAAGCTATAGCAATTTCAACGTTATTCTATAGAAGCTTTGCATTACGTGTTATGAAGGACAAGTTGTTCTGACGCAATTTACATGGACTAGATTTCTAGTTCATGGTATACATGTCGTTTTAGGGTAAACCCCGTGTTAGAAAACCAGCGCGTCTTGTTTAGCTGTTAATATATTCAATTATTTTTTGTATATATTCAGCTTTCAGATTAGGATTTTCAACAGTTTGGATAGTTCATTCAACCTATCAGTATCGGTATTTTTGCGATCATTTACATAGATATGGAATGTTCTAAGCAGCTTCTGGTGAGTAAAATTTTCTCATTATTATAATAAAAAGAAATTGTCTCGTCATTAAGTTAAGGAAGAAATTCCTTCCTCACACTTTTTTTTTCACCGTGTTGTTACCTCTTTTAAAAAGCTTCCTTCTTTTAAATTTTAAACAATCCATCTATTTCAATTTTAGTAAATATTCAAAAAAAAGAGGCATTTTCACTTTGATTTTGGCTCGTTGTATATGGAAAATTAAAATAAAATTTCCATATTAGTTTCGGCAGACATGAAAGGTCGCCTCCTCCTCAATATCTTGCTCTTTACACTAAAGTTCGAATTTCTTTAAAATCACAATGTTTGTTTAATATATCTATTTTTAAAATGCTAAAAAAAAAAAAATCGTTTTACTCGTAAATTAAAATTTCAGGGGGGACTTAGCCCCCCCCCCTTCCCGCCAACAATACAAAATCTTAAAATATAATGATTATATTCGATAGAAAACGCTAACAATGCTTTTTTATATTATGTAAAAAAAAAACCCACTCCCTCAATTGCTGTGTTACGATCATAATTTTTTAGTTTTAGTTATTTCGTTCAAACTGTGGCTTTTCCCGTAATCCCTCTTAACAATACAGCAATTTCCAAAGCTTAGCAGGTAATATCTTGGCTCATTGTCATGAATTGAAACCTGTTTCTGCGATCTTCGTCCTTCAAAGTGAAATTTTGAAAGACGTATTTATTAAGCTATTAATTGTTTAGAGCATATTCAAGCCTAGGTAGCATACTAGGACTCCCAAGGCTGTTCAGTATGATGAATGTATGTACGCGAAGGAACATTTGAGCAGAAAATATTGATTTGTAAAAAGTAGCAGGAATTCTAAAGCACTAATAGATTGAGCGTTACAAGTTTCAGAATCGACTTTATAGGTCAAATTATATCACGGGAAGAAGGTTTTAAAATCCCCCTTCCCTCCAAACTCAAAATTTTCAAAAATTTTTATTTTAAAAGATTTTTAAATAATTCTAAAGCACTAATCGACTGAGCAATACAAGTTTCAGACTCGACTTTATAGGTCAAATTATATCACGGGAAGAGGGTTTTCAATTCCTCCTTCCCTCCAAAGTAAAAATTTTCAAAAATTTTTATTTTAAAAGCTTTTTAAATATTTCTAAAGTGCTAATAGTTATAGAACTACAAACATCAGAATTGACTTTATGAGTCAAATTATATTATGGGGAGATGTTTTTGAAATCTTCCTTCCTTCCAAACTCAAAATTTTCCAAAATTCTACTTCAGAAGCTTTTTTAAATATTTGTAAAGCTTTAAGACATAGAGCACTACAAACATCAGAATTAACTTTATAGGTCATAATATATTATGGGAAGATGTTTTGAAATCACCCTTCCCTCCTTCTCTTCCCTCCAAACTCAAAATTTTCCAAATTTTACTTAAGAAGCTTTTTAAATATTTCTAAAGTGCTACAAACACCAGGATAAACTTTAGAGGGCAATTTATCTGTAAAAGAGGGCTTATTATTTCATTACTAAATTTTTCTTCTTTTTTAAGGATGTTGAGGTGGATTCATGCGATCACCCTCCCTCCGAAAAGAGACCAAGATGGGATGATATCACATCAATGCAAGCTGCAAGACCATCAGTCATCAGATTTGCTAGTTCCAATGCACGTTCGTTGGACCAGCCAGGAGTCTCTATGGAACCTGGCAAGAAATTCGAGTCAGCCTCATCTGATCAAGATGGAGGGAACACTCCTCTTCACCCCCTGCCAGGGACTTCTGATGTATAATTGCAGCCAGAAATTGTGAATGTATATATATATTTTTTTTTCTTTTACGTATTTTTTCAAATAAAAGACAAATTTTTTCTCAACTGCGTAACTTTTTATGAGTAAAACTTCAATTTGTTTCTAAACTATTCTATAACAATAATCCTATTTCATTTTCTTTCATTAACCAAATTAGCAATATATAAAAGAGTGGTTATAACACACAGAAGTAGCAAATAGCTTATCATAGATTTATAAAACTTTACCTGTAATTTCTCTTTTAAGCAAGATGTTTTCTAATGCAAAAAAATCCGATTATTTCATTAAACAACTTCTATATATATATATATATATATATATATATATATATATATATATATATATATATATATATATATATATATATATATATATATATATATATATATATATATATATATATATATATATATATATATATATATATATATATATATATATATATATATATATATATATATATATATATATATATATATACACACACATATATATATATATATATATATATATATATATATATATATATATATATATATATATATATATACATATATATATATATATATAAACAAATTACTATTTCATTGTTGACAGTTGAACAACCGCTCTTGAACTAGGTTAATCTTTTGCATTAAGCTTTTTGTGTATCCTCTTATCAAATTACCCATCGAGAAGGTTGAATTTTAATCCTATAGATATAAAATTTGAATAATAATCGTTCGTTACAAAAGTGAGTTTCAAATAACTGGATTTTTATCTTCGATAAGATATTCACACGAGAAAAAGGATTCTTAAAAATTGTTTTCGAAAAGGATTTGAGACTGAAACTTTAGGGTCGTTATAATACACAAGTTCTATTTGAATGGTATTGTGAAGTCCTCTATCCCAACTCGAAAGAGTACCAATCCTTCTACTCCAAAGGACGCTCTCAGCCCCCTAAGGTCCCCC